>NC_142501.1:194976287-195203787 GCF_057876585.1 Rhinolophus sinicus
AGATATTAAATTAAATTAATTAGGAATAATACTAGCATAAGGTTGATATAAATTTTGATTTCTCCCTTTGTGGATAGGAGACTGTGGGGACAGAGCCCCAGAAAGCAGTTTTCCAGGCTCTCAGCCTCACGTAGAAAGGTGCTGCTGGCTCAGGTAGTAAATGGCCATCAACTGTGATTGCATGGCCATCAGCTGTGGCTAGTTGACCTTCAGCTGTGACCAGTGAGCCACTGGCCACTAATATAACTGCTGTGGCTATGCTAGCAGCAAATGGGGGGCTAGCAAGAAGATGGTGGCAGAACCTACAAGTGGCACAGTGAGGGTTGCGAATTGTGTGGCTCCTGCTTCCTGTTTCTCCAACCCAGCCGCCAGCGAGAATATAGTAGTATGACTCCCCTACCTATGGCTCCGTGGGTGTTCCTTTTTGGCCTCACCGTGTCCTGTGTTCTTATGTGGGGAGCTGGAGCAGAGACCCTGCATGAGTCCCTGCATGACAAAGACACATGGCAAAATCTATTCTCTTTTGCACAATTCCTTTTTTCTCTCACCCCTCAACCATTCATTTTGATACAATGAGCCAGTTGTTCTTTCACTACCCTTGGCTAGACCAGAGAAAAGGCAATCTCTGAGAAGATAGCTTAATAGAGCAAAGAATAAGTGTTCTTCCACATTGGGGGAGCGTCAGATGACATTGTGAGAGAGGTGTGCACTGTTATCTTGACCTAAGAAGATACAAAATTTTTTTCTTACTCATCACTACAAAAATAAATAAATGAATTAATATACCACTAGATGACTGGTCTGACTGGTCTCTTCTATCTATTTTTGAATCTAGAATTGCAACTTTTAAATGAGGACTTTGAATTGAATAATCCTGTATGCTCTCAACAGAGGCAGCTGTACATTTTGCTTCCTAAGGAATTCTTAGTACTGTAAAGGGCATGGACAAATCATTATCGATATACTCATAAGGCTTTTGTACAACATTTCCGAGATGTGTTGGCTGATACAGGATTGGCCTTGATTATACTTGGAATGAAAGCACCAACACAGATTTAGAAAGTGCTGACATAGTTATCACTGGCTTATATATCTATAACCAGTCTGTTTCCAATTTTACAAGAAGGTCTAGCTGGCAGTGTTAGCATTTTTCAAAAGTTGAAAGCTATAGGAAATAACCTTAAGTTTAATAGGCTTGTTTTGCTAACAGTGAGATTTTATTCTGTGAGAAATTATTGATTCATTTCAAAATTCCACCCTAGATGGCATTGTCAAAATTGTTTACTGTTTGAAAATAGAATCAACACTCAATAATTGACATTAAAATAGAGGGGGTGTTTTTATATATAATTCAAATATACAGAAAGCTATCAAATCTATTACTTCTTGCTTATAAATATACATTTTTTTCTTTTACATTACATATATTTTTAAACCAAACTCTTTTCAACAAAACGATCCAATTATAATAAGACCTGGCTCTCTATTAAAAGCTACCATTTTCTTTTTCACATCAGTTTTACAAGCTTTGATTGCTGGAAATAGAAGTTCACCTGAGCTACACTCACATAAATTGGGGTTTGGGAGAAGTGTTCAGGAGGACTGAATGGTAACAGAACTTGGCTGGCCCTCGTGGGAGGAAGAGATTCTCTCCATAAAATGATAAGAGAATGAGACCGTTATCCTCTAGCTTTCTGTTTGACAACAATGTACTTCCGTCTTTCACTGTCATTCTCTATGCCTCTTCCTTTCTCCTGTTCTCAGAGAAAATGGCTTAATTGTCCTTGTTGAGAATGACCTTTGTAAGCCTTGTCTATCAAGCTTACAGTCAACACAGTCACTTCTTATCTACCTTTTCTTTTTTACACCTGTTAGTTCTTGTTCTCAAGATGTTTTGAATTACTCACTACAAGTCTTTGTATATCCACCCAAGAACCCAAAACTTCTAGCTAGAGAATAGGATATGGGGGAATAGACACCCTGGTACATCAAACACTTTTCCAGGTGCTATGTGTGGAGCAAATTGAGCTATTGAAGGATATTGAGTTGCATCATTTCACGTGTGTGTGTGTGTGTGTGTGTGTGTGTGTGTGTGTGTGTGTATGTGTTTATATTTTTTGTTTGTTTTTAATTTGGCTCATAGCTAACATAGTGGAAATATTCATAATTGATTTTAAAAGAAGAAAGCTTTTGCTACAAGGTGGCTATTAAAATTAAGAGTTAACTAAATGCTATGAGCATCCAAGGAAAATAATTTATGTGAAACCAATTTAGTATGAGTAAGGTATCTTATGTATTGTTGTGCCTATATATTTATAAATAAATTTTGACCGAAAATGCTGAATTAATTTACCTTACCAATGGATAATACTAACAATTGTTACCATTATAAAATTAGTTTTAAGCTCTCCTGGAAAACTTGGTTTCTTTTTATGTTTCAATAAAAATCTTATTTTATGTACGAATAAACACCAATATTCTCTAAATGAATTGAAAAATATTTATCAAGCACTCACAGCAATGTTTTACTGAATCAAAATGTGCTAAAATTGGAATTAATTCCATTAATAAACTGAGAGCTCATTTTGTAATTACAAATATATGCATACGCATCTGTTTATAAATACATACATGTGTGTGTGTTTACACTGAGGGGGATTTTAATTCTTTCTAAATATTGAGCATTATAGCATGAGTAAATTCAGAATGAACAGAATATGATGGAAATTAATTACCCATAAATGCTTCCTTAGAAATAGTAGATCAGTTCTGTATGTGATGACAGAGTTAGGATATAACTCCTCCATTAGATATCATTTATGAGCATTCATTCTTGGGACACCACATAGGTTTATATTTCTGAGAAACTAATACAGAAACATAGCGATAACAGTAATGCCTCTCATGTCACAAAGGCACTAGAGAGCATTCAAGACACATTCTCGTGTACGCCTTTTATTGGCTGTAATTTATCATGTTTACCCAGAGCTAAAGTTAGTGGCTCCCTGACATAAGCAGGGAAGGTCTGAAACAAAGCAAATATTTTCGATACTTCAAAGAAGAAAACTTTACACTATGCAAAGTAGCTCAGGGCGATGTCCTGAACTGTATAATTAGTCAATGAATGTTTATTTTGATAGAATAATGACTGTATCAATTTGCCGGAAACCTTGAAAGCAGTGCTCAGTGAGAAAGCTGTTGAATTCTGTTGCAACATGCACTCTATTCTGCTTCATAATGATATCTGAATTAAAACCTCATGAGAAAGTCAATTATTTTTTTTTAAGTCTAAGCTTTCCTTGAATTGAAAATTATTACTTTTCTCAACATAACTATGATGGTCGCTTTCAATTTCTGCTGTGAAACAGCAGTTCCCAATGCCAAATTGACATATAAGAGCATTGTGGGAGCCTACCACAGGTCTTGCAGAAAAAATGGTATAGATTTATTGGGAAGGATTTGTAGAGGAATTATAAAGATCCCCTTAGAACATTCAAGATTCCTGGCAAATCTCCTTGGTATTGGTGAATATTGACCCATTACTCCTTTGAATGGAAGGAATGCTCCTCCAGTCTTTTTTTTTCCCCCCATCCTATACTCTGGAAATTTACAAGAATATTCACTAAACTCAGGATATCAGTCTTCCATTGAAAAATGCCTACACAGATACTGAAACTGTCTAATGCTACCATTAAATGTGATAGTAATATAGCTAAAATCCTTCTCAAGCAATTCCAATTATTTTCACTCATCTCAGAATACAAAGATTTTTGCCTCACAATGCTATTTGACTACTTTCTATAGCACAATTCCGTCAAAGTCAGAGATTTTAATGTATGAAATAAATGCAATTGTGTGTGTAAATCTCTCCCAAAGACTTCCATTGGAATGGCTTATCCTTTTGAACCCAAATCAGTTAGCATTTGTTATGTAACATACCACCCTAATCCTTAGGGACTTAAAATAACTACTACTCTAAGGAGTGGAAACCTGGGTAGGGGAACAGCTAGGCGTATCTTCTAATCGCCATTGGGCTTGGTAGACTGGGTGCTGGCTGATCTAGCTTGGTCAACAGTGGAATGGCTCATTTCTGCTTCAAGAAGACTCACCCACCAGCATGCTTCCCCAAGTTCGTTCCCCTGGCAGCTCCTCAGATGTCCAAGAGGCTGAGCAGAAGTAGCTAAGTCCTTTTGAGTCCTAGGAAGGAGCATGACATTACTTCCTTCAAATTCTATTGACTAAAGCAAGTCACACGCCCAACCAAAATCACCTAGAGGGAAAATAGACTATCTCATGATGGGAGGAAGTGTAAAGTCATATTGGAATGGATGTAGATATAGGGAAGAATAAATAGTTTGGGCCATTGTGATAATTTATCATAACTCTCATATCTCCCAAGGGTATAGTCAGTATGGAAACTAGCAAAGCCTTCAAATTCAATAGTGAAAGTAGCAAAGCAATAAAAACAAAACAAAACAAAAAAAAACCTGCCCCGAGCGTAGGCTCAGCATAGAACTAGAAGCCCATGTGAAATCACTGAAAATGACTGTTATTATTGTGACTCTTTAAATTGTGGGACTTTGTCCAACTCCCAATCTCTCACAGATTTTGTTTTCTTCTTAAACAAACGTAAATTGGTCCTTGATCCAATCTTAGTCTGAGTCATTTCTAGGCATGTGAGAATGGATGTGTTAATAGCTACCCTAAAAATTAGCAATCCATAACGAGATTACTTTTAGTCTACATGATGAAATGCAGAAACTTACATTTAGACAATAAATTATTGAAGATAGATAATGCCTGCTGGAGAAAAGTCATGCAAAAGCAGCTAGCAATGTGCTAGTGAAAGTTGCTTTTTAAAAAATTTTTTATTAGTTTCAAGTGTACAAAACAATGTAATAGTTAGACATTTACACCCCTCATAAAGTGATAACCACCCTCCCCCCATCTACTACCCCTGATATTATATGCAGCTGTTAAAATTCCACTGCCTCTCTTCCCTATGCTGTACTCCACATCCTGTGACTATATATTGAATGTCAATGGCTTCAGCTTCAGGTGTACAGCAAAGTGGTCAGACATCTCCATAGTCCATGAAGTGGTCTCCCTAATAAGATAAGTGCCCTTTTTTCTTTTAAAAGTAAGGGTCAGGTTCTGGGACTTCTTGTCACTTCAGCTTCCTCTAGTGTGTGCCCTTTGTGCACGTAGCAGATCTCATTTAGATAGTGACTAAAAGTCCATAAATTCCCAGTTTACTATGAGGAATAATCATGACAATGTAAAAATATTTGATTAGTGATTTAGCATCCATTCTGTGGAAAATATAATACTGTGAAATGCAAATTTGGTTTTTGCAGGAGAGAAATGCTCTACCTTTTATGTTTTTTTTTTCTTTACCAGGTAATGTTTTTAAAAATGTGAGACAAGCCATGGACGAAACATATTAAGAATTTCTGAAGCTAGTGGAGTTGCTCTAACATGATATATATTTTTCAAATTATATTATTCTTAGCTCAAACACTAAGAATTGGAAAATACTTAGATATTTATAAGCTTTTGTTTGTTTGTTTTACAAAGGAGGAAGTAAAGATTCAAAAAAGTTGCTGATTTAGTAGGACCCTGGTTTTCTGATTTCCAGTATAAAACTCCTCCACTGTTCCATTCTGCAAGATATTGCTTAATACGTATTATGTTGCATGATTTGCGTCTACGTTCTTGTGTGTGTATGCCTCTTTGTGTCTGTCTGCATGTCTGTTTTTGTGTAATGTGTCTCTTAAAAGAATAAATTAGATTTTTTGTTGTTGTTTTCATGTTTAACTAAACACTACTTCAACATTCCAAAATCCCCGCATTAAGAAAATAAGAAACTTTGGAACATAAATGATAGCACATTGAAAACATTCAATGAGGAAGTAAACTGATAACATGAATAGCTCCCAGGACACCAGAGTTTATCAAAATGTTTATGTTACTGTACCATGCAGATGAAACCAAGATAAAAGCTTTGTTTACCTTAAATTATTACTGCTTTAATACAAGTGGGAGATGTGAGTAGTGGATAACCTTTAGTCTACCCTTGATTCATCTCCAATATATAGACATCATTTCTGTGGCAGAAATATAATAGTATTATCTCTCATGTAGTTTTGCTTCTTTTTTATACAGATTAATAATTTGCAGGTTACACATTTTGCTAGCTGTGTACATTTCCCATTATCTTCTAATACATTGATGAAAACAAATGCCCTGTGGTTCCAGCATCCATCGCTTTTTACCAAACAAAAATTTCCACTGAGAAAAGTTACAGTTATTAACTTAAAAGAGATGTGTTATTTTATTTTTCTGACAACAGAAGGCCTCTACAAGTCTAAAGGCACACACAATTATATACTAGGGAACAGAATAATAGAACACTGCACTAGGATAAATTCTGTGCCTATTTAATTGAAACATTTGCCAAGGAGCTGGGTGAGAGCAATGTATTTCAATCCCTTTAAACAATGGATAAATGAGACACATTCTTTCTAAATCACACATTTTAGCTGTCTGGAAACCTATTCACAGTTGTTCATGGTAACATAAGTTTACCACTCTGTTCCTTAGAATTGGTCCATTGCAAGCTGTTGTTTGAAGCTATTTATTCCAAAGAGCCTTCTTAGTATTAAGAGAAAATAAAATGTTTTTATGTAGCACTAAATATTTTTAGATGTAGACCAATATATGTATTCCAATCCCTCCGGAATATATATGTAGGTACATGTGTGTCTTGGTCTTTCTGTATGTTTCTGTCTGTCTTTCTGTTTCTCTCTCTCTCTCTCTCTCTCTCTCTCTCTCTCTCTCTCTCTCTCTCTATATATATATATATATATATATATATATATATATATATATATGTCCATATATATGACTACATTTTATTAATTTCTTATATTAAACCAAATTGATCTAAAATAAATATTTTCATTGTAATATTCAGTTCAGTATTTTTATTTTATTAAACTGGAATATAATGATAGGCCTATGCCAGTAATTCAGAGAGCAATGAATATAAATTTTTTTTAATAGCAGTATTTTTCTTATTAAATTTATTGGGGTGACATTGGCTAATGAAATTACATAGGTTTTAAGTATATAATTCTATAACATATCATCTGTATATTACATTGCGTGTTCACCACCAAAGTCAAATCTCCTTCCATCACCAAATATTTGGCCCCCTTTACCCTTTTCGACCCTCCCACCCCGCAAACCCTCTGGTAACCTTTATATTATTGTTTGTCTCTGTGACTTTTTGTTTGTCTGTCTTATTCACTTGTTAACAGCACTGTTCTTAAATAAGCATTTTTTGTATTTGTTGGAAAAAAGAAAAACTTATTGAAGAGAAATAATGAAAAGATAATTGATTACTGAAGTAAGTCAAAATAAAAATAATGAAACAGAAGCAGAGAACACTTGCTTTAATGAGCTATAGGCAGAGTGGCTGTAGAACTTATTGTCTAAACCATGACAATTTTGAGAATGAAAGACCAACTTACTTTATCAAAGTCAGAACCACTGATATACTGGAGCTCTCCCAGGTAAACCAGGCCACGGGATTACTCTTGTCACGTTAGAGATGATTAATCCTACACATATTTTTTTAAATGATATATTTTTCAATACCTGTTATATGTTTAACTACAGTTTCACAATTGGTTTTAGACAAAGGATCAAGATAAATATATAACCTAAAGGATAACAAAATAAACATATTTCTTCTATGCCTTGTACACTGAAAACTCAAGAAAGTTCTGGATCTTAAAATGCCCTGCAGATTAATGTAGGCTAGGTTTATATTTCTAAATTGTTATAGTATTATATCTGAAAAAAAAAATTACTATCCCACAAGGAATTAGAAACGCATTTTAGGTATTTTATAATCTTTTTCTTGGTTTTCAGGTTTTTTGTTTGTTTTTCCCTAATGGTTATTTATTTATTTACTTATTTATTTATTTTTAAAATTCAAGTTTATTGGGGTGACAATTGTTAGTAAAGTTACATAGATTTCAGGTGTACAATTCTGTAATACATCATCTATATCTCACATTGTGTGTTTACCACCGAGTCAGTTCTCCTTCCATCACCATATATTTGACCCCATTTATCCTCATCTACCACCTCCCTCCCCCTTTACCCTCTGGTAACCACTAAACTATTGTCTGTGTCTATGAGTGTTTGTTTCTTCATCTGTTTGTCTTGTTCTTTTGTTGTTTTCAGTTTTATATCCCACATATCAGTGAAATCATATGGTTCTCTACTTTTCCTGTCTGGCTTATTTCGCTTAGCATAATAATCTCAAGATCCTTCCATGTTGTCACAAGTGGTACTATTTCATCTTTTCTTGTGGCCGAATAGCATTCCATTGTGTATACATACCACAACTTCAGTTGTTTTTTAAAACATTATCTTGTCTGTAAATTTGACTGAGTACAAATAAAGAGTTCACCTGAATATGGAGGGTGGGAAAATATGTTTTGATGTTTTCAGATGCCTTTTCTCTAAACCTGCTCTCCAAAAGTGTCAGAGAAGGATCCTCCTTGGTAACTTGAATACCTGATAACAGCATTATTTGGTTGTTTGTTTGCTTGCTTTAAGAAATCCTATAGTTCATAAAGGAAATCCTACTACCCTTTTTGAAATCAGTGCCTATAATAATTCTATTTAATTTGTGTTGTGTTCCTGTGATATGTTTATATGGGCACATCTTGGGGAGAAGGAGTAGTGGAGGGAGACAGCCTCCTCTAGAATGAGTACAGCACAAAGAAAATACAAATATAAACAAGTGAAGCAATTAAATTGGCAACACCTTGAATGGGTGTAATTTTGTTGCATGTCAATATATTTAACATCAGTTCCTGAAGCTGGGGTTGGGAGAATGGCTAGAACATGGTCTGAGACTCAGTTCACATCAGAGAGTTAAAAGAGCGGGACCAGGGGAGTTTCTGAAAAATGATGGAAAGTCTTGCTGGTGAGTCTGACTAGATAGGAGAATCTTAGCCCAAGCATTTAATTTTTTTGCACAGAGGCCCTTGGATTTTGAGGGGTTGCATACGTATTTCAAAAAGGAGAAGTTCAAAAACAATCCAAGAGCTATGTTTTTGTGGTATTTTGTGTCTTTGGACCATCATAGTTCTTTTAAGTGTTGGTAGAGTGAAAAGTAACAAATTACTGACACACTTCCTGGTAGGTTGTTGTCACTGTTTGGACCTCCCTCCCCTCAACTTGTGTTGCAGAAGATGGGGACCAGGAGGATAGGAAGCTAGTTACTAACAAAATTTACTGCCTTTTCCCCTCAAAATCTGAATCATGTTTTGCTAACATACTTCTTGCAGGGGAGAGAGAGAGAGAGAGAGAGAGAGAGAGAGAGAGAGAGAGAGAGAGAGAATCTCTTTGATTTTTAATCCCTTTATGAAAGGGTTTGTCGTGGACATTTTCTGCACAGAAGTGTAGTAGTCCAGAACTACATGTATTTGTATAAGAAAAAATGGACATTGGAGAAAAATCTAGCCAGGCAATAGTTAACTTAATACTACTAACTTGTGTTTCGGTGCTGTAAAAGGAAAGAAGTAGTGATAAGTTTGCTGTTAGGTAGAAAGATTTAGACCGTGGAGATCTCTTCATCCTGAAATCCAACTAATAACTGGGGGAGGGGGGAAATACACATCATGGGTCTAAACAGCCTGATTTGCTCAATCTCACAGGAACAATCTATAATTATCTTTATGTCTTTGAGAAAATAAATAATATCTGTAAATTTCAATTGTTTAGATAAAACAAACTTATTTTTAGAATTACAGGATAACACATGCAACACAATATGATGATATTCAAAACATCTACATAATCAGATAATATTGATTACTATCTCTTCTTGTTCAGTCTGAGAGATTTTCTAAACACACTTATTTTCTAGAGTGTAGTATCTTTCTTTTTCTCCACTAATATAGCTATAAGTTTCTAAAAAATATTTGAAAAACATTGCTTGTTGAATAAGTAATTTTAATAAACCCATGAGAAATTTTAAGAGCAAAAATATGTTATCATTACTTTAGTAAAAATATTAGTGTTGAGATTCACAGTTTACAAATCAATTCCACATACGAGATTTAGCTTGCATCTCATGACCAATAAGGTGTTTTATTATTTTTCAGGTGAGGAAATATGTTAACAGTTTGAAGAGATATTTTTCCACGAGTACTTGCAGAACAGGTCAAACTGCAAATAAATGACAAAGCTTTCATCCAAAATTGAATTATCTGAATCCAAACACTATACTATTTATTCCTAAAGTAATTTTCCTTTTAAAGTTTGCATTTATTATTAAACCAGAAATATCATCACATATAGAGTCCTATTGGAATGAGATGATGATTGCAATAAAATACTCAGGCCTCTGGGGTTCTATTTCATGAGTTCATGTTTTGGGAAATTAATGGCCTTAACACAGTTTTTCTTCATGTTTTTTATACTCTAGAGATAAGTTATAAGCTATATATTTTATGCAATTTGTGAATAAGCAGCAGAGTAAATTATCCATTCTGTTATTTTTTGGACTTCCCTGTGATTCAAAATAAATCAATTACCTGTCATTTTAGCTACATTTATTCATCATGCCCATATTTTTCTTGTTGGATGGGAAATTTATATACGAATTCTAGGAGCTATGGAACGGAATTCATTTACTCAACAAGTGAACTCTCTTCTAGAAACTAGAGACATAACAAAAACACAAACATTGGCTCTGTCTGCCCTCAGGGAGCTGACATTTTACTGAGGAGCGACAGACAAAAAAATCTTAATATGTTGGGGGATGATCATGTTATAGGGGAAAGAAAAAGCCAGGTCAGGGAAATAAAGGGAGTGGGGGAGATGTTACTATAATGTTATTTGGTATAGGAAGTCTGTGATAATGCAACACTGTGGAAGAGGTGAGATCCAAGGCAAGTAAAGGCATGAGCCCCGTGCTTATCCAGTCTAGAATATTCCAGTCAGAGGAAGTAGCCTAGGTAAAGGCCGTGATGTTGGAGCATTGTTGGTATGCAATGGGAACATCCTGGGGGTCAGTGCTCTCAGAGGACAGTGACAGAACCGCAGAGTGGGAGAGCATTAGGTCAGAGAAGTTGTTAGAGGCCAGACCATGTTAGGGCTTTTTAAGGATATGTTCTTTCATATTTCTTTAATGTTTGAGTGAGATGTCTAAGTACTACCCCACCCTCCAATCAAGGCCCTAAATATAATCACAAGACGAGAGAGGCAGGAGGAATTTGGACACGGAAGTAGGAAGCAATGTGACAATGGAAGTAAGATGCTATGCTGCTGGCTTTAGTGATGTGGAAATCGGCCACAAGGAACGCAGCTCTAGGAACTGACAAAGGCAAGGAGATGGATACCAGAGCCTCCTGTTAATACCCTGATTTAAGCCCATTGAAATTGATTTTGTCAAATATATGGTAATGGGAGGAGAACTAACTCTGGGTGGTGAACATACAATGTGATTTATAGATGATGTAATACAGAATTTTACACCTGAAATCTATGTAACTTTACTAACAATTGTCACCCCAACAAACTTTAATTGAAAAAAAAAAAGAAAAGGAAAAAAAAAAAAGATTTTGGCTTTTGACCTACAGCTCTTTGAGAGAATAACTGTGTTTTTTATTGTTTATAACCACCAAGGTTGTGGTAACTTGTTGCATCTGCTGTAGGAAACTAATAGTGATGTGAAGCAACTATAAAGTTTGAGAAGAAGTGTAATGTGATTAGAAGGAAGAAAAATCAGCATGTGTGTAAAGTGAGGTGAATCATTCCTAAGAACGAAAAGATGATGATGTGGAAAAGAGAGGAGAAATGTCTGGAGAGATGTTCTTGATTAGGCAATAGTGAAAACGATCCTGGGCACAAGAAGAGTTAACATTAATAGAAGCACTGGCAGTTCATTCGTGTTCACTAGAGGGAAGAAAGGCAGGGTATGTGGATATACCTGCAGGAGTTTCTGAAATAAATAAATAAATACATACATACATACATACATACATACATAGAATTATGTATGCTATTAATTAAAAAGAAATCAGTAAATCTATTACCATGGCTATATCATCAATATCAACATTCAAAACAACAATGTTTTATTAAGCCTTTAAATTTATCTACATAATTTTTTTCCTATTATCTTCTCAACAAACAAAGATACAATTGTCATAACCATCTAACCTTAGGTCCTTAAAAAAAATCAATGGCACCTTTTTTTCTCTCAATATAAAGTAATTTAGAAATGAAAAAAAATAGTCATAGAGGTCTTACGGTTATTAGTATACTTAATTTGAAAAGATTTCAATTTTGTTTGACATTTAAAAGAAAGGTAAATAAAAATATACATCCAAACAAACATGAAGTTATAGTGTTCAGTGTCTTTAGCTAAAATTTAAAAGAAATGACATTTTTAATATCATAAGGAGCTTTATAGCCTAGTGTTTGTAAGATTCTGAAATCAGATTGTCTGTGCTTGATCCCAACCCCACCAATATTAGTTATGAACTTGTGCGAGTTATTTAAACTTTCAGTGTTCTCGTTTATAATATATGCATAATGAGTCATAATTGAAAGAGCAATTTATAAAATTGCACATAGTAAAAACACACTAAACATTAGCGGCCGTTACATTGTTGCTATTATCTAATCACTGTTCATTTTCTAAGTACCCATATGTGACCTTTTGCTGGTGATATGGTAAGAGTATTCTTTCAGACACTACTTTTCCATTTCCCACGGGGCTCTTGTTAGTAGAAATAAAAGATGCACATAAGTCATTGCCTAACAAAGCTGTCAATAACAAATGCCAAATAATAAAATTCATTAAGAATTTAGAACTTGACCTTGAAGGATGATAAAGAGTCAGACATGTGGGAAACTGGAAAAAGCATTCCAGGCCGAGAGAACAAAATGACCAGTGGCTTTGAAGCAGAACATACCATTTGCTGGGAGTATAATACTTCAGTTGGAATTTATGATTTTTTTTCTAAATTTGCAGTAATGATTTTGGAGTTCTGATAGTCCAGGTTGATTTTGAAATGTACAACTTCATATTCTTGACACTCATATTTTCTTTATATCCTGGTATCTTTAACGTGAGTGGCCTGTGTAATTCAAAACTGGAATTAGGGTATCAAAAAAACTATGTCATGTTGACAGCTTTAAATAGCCCTGTGATTAATGGGAGACCATTGGCAGGTTTTAAAATACTGAGTAGCATAATCACTTTTTTTTTTTTTTTTTTTGATGACTCTGACGTCTGTGTAAGAGACTGAGATACCTGGAGACAGACAGGATAATTATATTGCCAAAGTTGATATAATAAAGACCTAAAGAATAAGGGAGACACCTGAGCATTATTTTGAGTTACTATATTTAGGGCGTAGTGGTTAGTTGTTTTGAGTGTAAACAAGAGGAAGGAATCTATTAGTTTGAAATTTCTAGCTTGAATAACTTAATGGTTCTTGGAGTCCCTAACGTTGGGTGGGAAGGGGTGTGGTGAAGAGGGTAACTTTCATATTACAAATGTATTTAAAATACTTGTAGATACCTTCTGTGGCTATTGATTTGGGAGTTATAAGCATATAGATTGTTGGTAAAAAAAAACTTTGCCGTAAATGAAAACACCCAGAGAGAGGAGAAACACTGAACTAAAAGAACAGTGAGAAAATAAGGAAAGCATTTGCAATAACAACATTGGGTAGATGGATTGAGGAGTAAATGTCCATGATGCTTTGAAAGGTCACTTCTATTTAATACTCATGTCAGGCATGTAGATCATGTAAAACAGTTTATTGTTATTACTATTATTTGGTAATGTAGTCAAGTAATTAGAATTAAAATATGGCTGTGACATGATGATGTCTAGGTCTTATTTCTACTCAATTTAAAACTATTATTGTCTACTGAAATCTGAAATTTATAATACACACTGACTAGTAATCTTCACTTTATTTCATGTCTTACCAATTTCTTTTTGTTTGGTGTTATAATGATATATTACGTGAATAGTATATACCTAAAATTGTTTTTTTAACAGGATATTTGGAAACAATTAAGCCCAGCTAAGAATTTGAATTAACATGGAATGAATAATAATACAGTGAGATTGAGGTAGATTCACAATTGGATGGATATACAATCAAGAGTGTCTATTCAACTATAAAGACATGACCATAGCATTCTCTACTAGTACTTCTGTCAATAAATTTTTGAATTTAAACAAAACACCTTATCACAGTTTCAGCACACTAAATTGAAGTTAATAGGAAGCAATTTGATTCCAGAATCAAGATTTCATAAACTTCTATTAACATTTTAAATTATAAGCCAAATTGAGTAAGACAAAAAATCAGAAATGGAAGTTACTGAACTCAGATTAAAAAATAATTTATAAAATCAAGGATAGGCAAATTATGGATGAAAAACAACAGTGTTCATAAGACCAAATGGTTTCAAACTGTCCCTATAGTGAGGTTGAGTGAATTGAAGAATAATTTATAAAACAAAGAAAATTATAGCACACCCCTCTTTTCCACTGGACCCACAAGTCTCCACTGAACTGATGATCTAACAATGTTTAGAAGCCATATGATGTACCTGTTAAGACTGAGCTTAGAATCAGTTACAGTTTGTATTTTGGTTTTGTAACTTTTTTGCTATTTAAAATTACTTATCCATTGTGTGTCTCAGTTTCCTCAAAAGAAAAGCTTTACAAAAACGAACTCAGGAAATAAAAGGAGGTAACTTGATCAGACTAGTGTACTTCACATGGCAAAAGCTAAATAATTTTATCAGTCATGAAGTATTATTTTCACTAGTGCTGCATTTAAGACGGGCACTGAAAATAATTTTAATCTGGGATAACCTCACAAGAACGGTGAATAGTTTTAAAATCATAGGATCATAGGTTACATTTATAGAACAAGTATATTAAAGAGGATATTTAGGTAAGAATTGGTAGCTCTCTTTTAATACCCCAAGGGTTTTTATGTGCAAAGTAGAGTAGCACCATTTTGGGTAGTTCCTAAGAAGATACTAGAACCAAAAAGTAAATTATAGGGAGGCTCATGGGAGCTTCATCTATAGAAATTTTTATATATATAATTTTTATAAGTATAAATATATGAATTTTATATTATATCTATATCTATCTATGTATCTATATATATATCAGATCTGTTCAAAAGTATAATGAGGTATATTAACTATAGAGAAGTCTCTGTGTTCACAGCATATGTAAGAACAAAGCTCTGAATATGAAGCATCAACAGTCTTATAAATGTTAAAGTCTTCATTGATGGGATCACTTCCCTATTTAACCACCAGAGGGTTCCATTGTTCATAAGGTAATGACTAACTCAGGATACTAGATAATGTTAGTTTGCTAGGGCTGACATAACACATTACTATAGACTGAGAGTGGCTTAAACAACAGAAATTTGTTTTCTCACAGTTCTGGAGGTCCTAGATCAAGATGTCAGCACGTGTGGTTTCTTCTAAGGCCTCTCTTCTTGGCTTGCAGATGGCTGCCTTCTTGCTCTGTCTTCACATGGCTTTTTCTCTGTATTGTGTCTTAATCTCATCTTCTTATACAAATACCAGTCATATTGGATCAGAGCTCGCACATGTGACCTCATGCTACTTATTTACCTCTTTAAAGGCTCTGTCTCCAAATACAATAACATTCTGAGGTACTAGGGGTTAGGACTTCAACATATGAATTTTAGGAGGACATAATTCAGCACATTAACACCAGAGTATCATTGCTTCATGACCTCGTTCCTTCTCACCCTCCAACCTATGTTTGATCTTTCTTGAATCACACTCCAAGACCCAACTATAACAGGCATCAGGACGGGATGCTTCTCATCTAATCCCAGCACTGAGTTGAGTGGTCCTTCCTTGTTTCACAATTTGGTCCCATTTGGGCCTGATCTGAAAGAGATCCTATTAATCAGCAATTAAGATAATTTCCACACATGTAGATGACTTAAAGTACTAGTGATACATCATAATCTTCCAAATTTTGTTGAGCAGAAATCGAGCTCCTTAGGTTTCTGTCTTTCCAACCTTTTTTGTTTTAGTTTAGTTTATTTAAAAAACTCTTTAAAAAATACATCAAATATAGAATGAATGTACAAGCTTCACCTTTTTAATGAATTATATATGGTGAGTATATGCCAAAAAGTTGTAGTTGAGATGTACTCTTGCTTCAAATGTAAGAGACAATCGATAATTACTTGTTCAATTGATTAGAAAAATTATCTTAATAGCTCAGTCATAAGTGCAGTCATTGTATTTATTATTCTAAACAGGGATATTCCTTTTTTAGTTAATTCGTGAATTAAAGAGGAAGATAGTCAAAGAACCATATGGAAACTTTAATTAGGATATGTGTGTAATGCTAAGAGAACACAAAGTTGTAAACATTGAAATGGAGGAGAAAAGAAACCCAACCATAAATGTTCTTATTTGAGAGCTAAAAGTATTCTGCTAATCTAGTGATTTTTCTTCATATTCATGTTTGTAAGGAACACAGAATGTGAAATACTAAAAGATTGATTCCAAATTAAATAAATCACTATCATATTAGTACCAAATTACCTGCCTACCACTTACTAAAATAACTTGTATTGTTCACTTATATCTTAATTTAATAGTTCCCAACAAAAGTACTATTTTTCTTCATATTAATAAATACGTAAAAAAAAATTGGTAGCATTGCAGTGAATTCTTTATATATATACTGTGTTTTCCCGAAAATAAGACGTAGGTGGACCATCAGTTCTAATGAGTCTTTTGGAGCAAAGATTAATATATGACCTGGTCTTATGTAATTAATATCATATCATATCATATCATATCATATCATATCATATCATATCATATCATATCATATCATATCATATCATATCATATCATACTAGACAGGGTCTTACATTAATTTTTGCTCCAAAAGACACATTAGAGCTGATTGTCCAGCTACGTCTTATTTTCAGGGAAACACGGTATCTTGAGATGTTGATTATATTATAGTTACTACTTTTGAGGGGAAACCTGTTTGAATAGAATTGAAGACAAAAACAAATCAATGCCATGATTTTAGAAATTTACAAGTTTATCCATGAAAAGGGCTCGTCTAACATGTGACAACTATCTCTGCCTCTTTCTACATATTTAAATCATGGTTTTACATACAGTGAATTTATCTGCCTTGAACAACATCGGCTTATGTAATGTCAATCACACAGAGACTTAATATTTCTCATTTCAGTTAAATGCCTCAGAATATCTTAGCTACAATCTAAATACATTTTTGGTTTCAGCCACCTATGGACTCTTGAGAACAGGTGAATACTAGGAAAAGTTTTTAAAGCATATGTTCCATATGTGGTACATAATATTTATGTAATTTTAAAATGAACATGCTTTTCAGGAGCATCTCAAGGACCTATTTAGAGATATGATTAACTTAGAGGTCTGAAAATTATGATATGGCAAAACTGATCATCGAGTATCAGGACAAGTTAAATATTGGGCACCGTTTACCTCTTCTATTTTATTCACTGAACATCGGATCTATTATTGTGATAGGAACATAAAAAAGTATTAAGACACTTCAAAAAGTATTTCATTTGCATGTTTACATAGTGACATGTGACTCCCTGATGCAGTTTGGATGGGACATTATCTGACCCCTAGGAAGTGTTTGAGAATATTATTCAATAAACTCTTATGTTTTTGAAGTAAAAATGGATTCATTTTCCTGAATGATGCCCTGAGGTGCTAAATGTCCTCAGACTCTGGAAAGGTGATTCTTAACACTAGTAACAATATCCATTAAGATTTTTAAAGATTATTGTGTTTATCCTCCCATTAGCAAAACATTTGAAACTTCCGTAATCAAATCAATTGTGAAAAATGGAATTTTAGAGGGTAGAATATTAAGTTGAGCCTAAGTTGACTGTATAACTTGTTAAAGAAATAATGTATTTGTTTATTCTTCATTATAGATCAAGCACTGAATTTTCACTTAGAAGCATTTGGAAAAAAAATGCACCCAAAGCACAAAGGAAACAACCCCTTTTAACATTTTCTTATGAGTTATCCATATATAAAGCCATGCATGTATGTGAATGAATATATTATATTTTAAACTAAGCTATCACATTTGACATATTTCACATATTTGTCCGTGCCATTAAATATTTTCTTCTTGCATATGTTGTGCAGTGGGGTCATGCATACATATCGCCAGCACCACACATATATCTGTGAAACCTGATAAGTAGAGAAACCATAGAGTGGACACCATCACCCATACTGTCAGTATACCACAGGTTACCCTGGGCAAAGAAAATCTGTAGGTGTGTACTGTCACATTGCCAGTTGAGTCTCTATATTGATGGTAGACAGGGACCATCTATGTGACTATGTAATAATAGATACACTTTGGATGGAGAAATGTCTTTGTATGAAAGTGGAGGTCTCTAAAACCCAGTGGCATAAATCATATTCTGTTCTTGAGCTCAGATCTGATGAGCCAGTTCTCTGCTAAACTACAGAAAGAAGAAAACATTTTCCTCCAGAGAAAAATTATATTTCACCATTATAGACAGTGAGCCCATATACCATATGGAAGCCATATGGAAGCCATTATAACATTTGCTAGTTGCTCTTTAGTGCTGCTAGAACTCTGCCCTAGACCACTCTGTTGCTGGACCTGCTACAGGGGCTTTCAGTGCAGCAAGTCTGGCTCAACTGATGATAGAATAGCTCCGAAACAAAGATGCCTAGTGTCTTAGTCAGTTTGAACTGCTATCATAACATACCATAAAATAAGTTAAATAACAGAAATTTATTTCTCACAATTCTGGAAACTGGAAAGTCCAAGACTGAGATGTTTGTAGATTTGTCCTTGGTGAGGATGCTCTTCCTGACCTACAAATAACTGTCTTCTCACTGTACCCTCACATGGCAGAGAGAGGAAGCTCTGGTATCTCTTTCTGTTCTTATAGGACACTAATCCCATCATGGGAGCTCCACCCTCATGACCTAAGCTAAATCTAATTACCTCCCAAAGGTCCAAACTCCTAATATCATCCCATAGAGGGGTAGGGCTGCAATGTATGAATTTGTGAAGGACACACATTCAGTCCTTAGCACCTAGATTCATGTGTCTGATATTTCCCTTCGTGCTGTGGAATATTGTGAACTGTTCTGATATATACAGTGTAAGAGTATAGTAGTAATGCTTATTTTTTCAAATAATTTCTCTTGAAATTTTGATGTAAACTCTATTCAAGGTAACTTATATACTATGTCTTTTTACATAGCATGGAATTTTATACATAGATATACATGTTAAATAAGCACTTTGAAGGTAAATATGTGATTATATAAAAGGGAATATGATTGAGTAAAAAGTCAAGTCTATATTTTTGAGGGCTCAAACTTACATGAGAGTACTTGAAACTGATAGCTGAAGAAGAACCTTAAACTATATATATATTTTTTCTAATATATATATATATATATTTTTTTCTAATATGTATATATTATTTTTTCTATAATGTATATTATATATTACATATATGTATTATTTTCTAATATATTATATATATTAGAAAAATAACGACACACTACCTAAGAGTAAATAGAGAACAAAAGATAATGAAAATACAGCAAATAATAATACATGAAACAGAAAACGTAAAACTGCAATTAAGAGAATTAATAAAGAAAACAATTCATTTTGAAAATAATACCTGGTCATACACAGTATCAAGTAAATAAAATCCAGACATCAACAGAAAAGTATAGGGTAATACTATTTACGAATATGGATTTAAAAATATGAAGAAAATTTTAATAAATATATCAGTGTACAAGTATTAAAAAGAAAGAAAACATATTGTGACCACATTAGAGCCACACCCGGAGTGCAAGGATAGTTAATACTATATAATCTGTAAAAGTCATTTTGCAGTAACTTTCAGAGATTAATATGATTATTTTAATGAAAATAGGGCAAAGTCTTTTATGAAATTCTACATTTACTTATTACTTTAAAATCAAATCTTAAGTCATAGGAATAGGAGGTAAATGCTTTAATCTGGTAAAGGATGTCTACACAAAACAAGTAATCACCATCGTTCCTACAGGTGACCGTTAAGCATGTCTTCGTGAAAAGAAAGAGCACATAGATCAACAATAGCCTATTCTTCCCACATCATCATGGATTTCCTAGTCAGTGTCCAAAAGACATGAATATGAGGAGAGAAGCTTTGGCTTCTTTAAAGAAAACTGTAGATCTGAAGGCTGTATTAACTACCTTTATGATTGTGTTCTCACAATGTACTACCTCAAAACAACAACAACAAAAACTATTGCCTGAATAAAATAAAATACAAAGAAAAAAAAAGCCTATTAAAATAAATTGTAAAGAAAATAAGAATACAAGTCACAAACTGGAGCAAAATATTTGAAACACAACTATAAACATAATCACGTTTAAGAATACTTTTAACTCAGTAGAAAAATATACAAAAATCAAGCATATAATATTCAAAAGACATGTACAGGAATGACTAAGAAACAAAAATATACACATCTCTACAAATAAATGAAAATTTGAACTATTTTATTGATACGATGGAAATAAATACATATTCATACCACAATACGCTACAATTTTATATTCACTGGAAAAGCAAAAATTAAGAGATGTGACAATACCAAATTTTGGCAAGGATGTGGATCAACAGAGACTTTTATACACTCTAGTGAAATGGAAAATTGCTAAAAATCACTCTGGGAAAAAAAATATGGCCTTATCTGTAACAAATATGTATAACTAAAATTTAAGAATTGCATTTCCAGGCATACATATATGAGCCAGGAAACATGCTAAAATGTCCATAGCAAGCAAACTAGAAACAAGTGTCTATACACCGGAGGACAGATAACTA
This sequence comes from Rhinolophus sinicus, assembly GCF_057876585.1. NCBI lineage: Eukaryota > Metazoa > Chordata > Mammalia > Chiroptera > Rhinolophidae > Rhinolophus > Rhinolophus sinicus. The sequence goes on from NC_142501.1 coordinate 194,997,332, forward strand.
AATTTGGCTATGTTCATGTAATACCAGAATTGGCAAACTATAGACCATGAACCAAAAATGGCAAGCCTCCTGTTTTAGTAAATAATGTTTTATTGGAACACCACCGTACTCATTGGTTTATGTATTGTGTATGGTTGCTTCTTCTGTATGAAAGCAGTGTTTCATAGTTGTGACAGGGACCATATGCCCTATAAAGCCAAATATATTTACTATCTGTCTGTTTACAGAAAATGTTTGCTAAACCTGGCTTAATGGGATCTTGCACAGAATATATCCATGAAACAGCATGAATGGATCTCAGAAACATAATGATAACGAGATAATGAAACTATACTTTAATAAAGTTCTAATTTATTAACTAGTAAAATAAGACAACATATTTTTAGGAATACATACATATGGCATATATTTATTTTAAAATGAAAAAATATGCAAGTTTGATGAATAACAATTCTGATTATTGGTATCTGTATTATGGTAGGAAGCATCTGGGCAGGTTAAAGAATTGCAATATAATAACTCCTGTTGGGTGGTGGCAACTTTAAAAGTATTTTATTATTTAATTTTATATCTTACATATTAATTATATTGATTTTTTTGGTATCACTTATAATATTACTTTAATTCTAATATAAAATAGCCCTAGCCAGGGTAGGGAGAGTATGTGCTTATCTGTGTATATGTAAATAATTCATCAGTGCGAACAGAAAGTGAACAATCCTTTAGGAAAGAAAAGAGAAAGATATATATTAAAGAAAAGTAATGTGTATGTGTGTGTGTTATTATCATCATAAATAACTAACGCGTTATATTTGAAAAAGCAATATATAGGAGTGGTTTCAAGGGGAGTTCTGGAACCAGAATATGTGGATTTGGATTTGAATTATACTCTATCACTTTTTAGCTGTTTAAACTTGGACAATTTAACCCTTCTATAAAATGAAGCTAAAAATATATCTTATTAATAGATTTATAAAGTGAGAATCACATATATATGAGAATCAGTGGAGAAAAGCCTTTCTCAAGTGGTAGAACAGCACTTAGAAGAGCTTCAAAAATATGTCTATTTTTTGTAGTTTTATTTAATTTTGATATATTATCTGGAAATGTTATATTTGAAGCTGTACCTAAAATTATTATACTTTAAAGAAATATTTAGTAAATTAGGAAGTAAACTACAAAGTCCTTAAAATATAGTGACCTCCTGGTTCAGACATTTTTGAGAAAAGGGTAAAAATAATCCTGGTAAGATGGGTTTGCCCATGTATGCCACTCTTGTGAATTTTTCTTAGTTGTGAATGAAGTTTTTAAAATACTGAACATTTTGGAGTTAGGAAAAACATGATAGTAGTCTGAATCTGTTTGTAATTCAGAAATTCCAAAATGTTTTCCACCCTGTAATAAGGATATTTGTTTAATTAAAAATCTGAATTTTTCCATTCATGTTTAATCCTTCTAGCTATTTTACAATTTGGGTCAATCTTCTGGATACTATTCTATCATATACTTTCAAGACTGGTTCTGTTGGGTCGTACACATCTCAGATGCACGGCCATGAACTCTAGTAGGTGTAGGTCAGACTGTTCAATTTAAATGGTTAATAAAAGATATATTGAACAAATGGAGAGAGAGACTAAGTTTCTAATTTTAAAATTGTATATTGGTAAGGTGTCAATTTGTCTCAAATTCACCTAAAAATTCCATCCTGCTTAAAGTCCTAAATACTCATATGTTTCACAGAACTTAAAAAAAAAAAAAAATAGCAACCTAAGTGCTTTATTTTATTGGCTACTTAAAAATATAATAATGTTATATATTGTATTATTTAATATTTTAATAGCATGTGATTAAAACTCATATCACCTTTTTCTTTTGTCTTTTGTACTTGATAGAAAAAATATATTCTTGTTTATTTTTTCAATGATCTGATTATTAGTGAGCTTCATATTAATATTTTATCTATTGGGCATTTAAATTTGTACATGTATAAATATTTCTCACTTTTCAATTGAGAGTGTTTGCCTTTTCTAGACATTTGTTGAGTAAAAAAAAATGAGTGAGTAGAATAACCTTTTTATGATGCAGGATCTGGTCATTTTCAACATTGATCTTGGACAATTTCTGACATTTATAATTCTATATAGCCAAATTTATCACTTTTCAAATGTATGGTTTCTTCCATTTTTATTCAAGACTCAGAACTGCCTTCTCAAATTAAAATCAAAGAAGCATCACCCTTGTATTTTGTCCCCATTCTTTTATGATTGATTTTTTTAACCTTATCGTTAATTGATTTTCTGTTATAACATTAAGAATTCTTTCTAGGCTATACATTTTTTTATTGACTTTCTTGTACTGCTTACGTCTGGTATAAAACCAACATATATATATATATATATATATATATATATATATATATATATATATATATATACACACACACACACACACACACACACACACACAGAGGGTACAAAAAAAGTATACACATTTTAAGAAAGGAAAAAAACAGCTATTAAAATTGTAATACTCAATACATACCAATAACAAAATGTAAGTACAAGTCATGTTTGACTTCTGTAATTACAAGAGGTGCTCAAAGTGGTTACCATGACTGTCCAGACACTTCTGAGCATCCAGGCACAGCAAACTACTACTCGAGCAACGTTGACCAAAGTCTCCACTTGTATACAGTTTTTCTGACACCCCTGGTGTGTGTGTGTGTGTGTGTGTGTATACACACACACACACACACACACACACACACATATATCCATGATGTTGAAACTGTGTCATTATTTCTAATTATATTTTCACTTTATTTTTGGCTTATCTTCTTTTTTAGTTTTGTTTCTTGATATTTGAGTAAAACATCAAAAAAACAGTGGCATTTGTGAATTGTAAAGTTACCACACTAAGGTTTTATGTTTGGTTATATTGATGAAAGTATCTGAAACGGTATTGATAACACAAAATGCTGAAATGGTAATCATAGCCTGTGTGTGTGCAGGTGTATTCAGTAAACTTGAACAATTAATTCCAATAGTTACCCATGGTAATGCATGCATAAGAAGAAAAACATGTTTTACATGGGTTACTATTGGAATTAATTGTTCACTTTTATTGAAAATCAATTTTATTTCACTACTTGTAAATTCATAATCTTTTACACTAAGATAATATAATTTCAGGTCAAAGAAAGCCTATTTTACATTTAAGTTAGCCTCAGGATAACCTTTTAAGGACTCTATAAGTTTTAAGGACCTGCTGGGAAAACTCGACTCTAGTATGTACTTCTCACTTTATAGATAAATAAACTGATCCTAGAAAATTTAAGCAATTTGCCTACAGTGGAACAACATAATTGTAAAAGGTATCTCTTTGATTTACAGTGGTACCTCGGTTTTCGAATGTAATACGTTCTGGAAGTCCGTTGGCGTTCTGAAATGTTCGAAAACCGAGGCACGGTTTCCACATAGAAAGTAATGAAAAGTGGATTAATCCATCCCAGATCTTTAAAATCAACCCCTAAAACTGCAAATTTAGCATGAATTTTACTATCTAATGATACCATAAATACATAAAATTTACAGCGTTCGTAAACCGAAATGTTTTTCAATGGAGACGTTCGAACACCGAGGTACTACTGTATTTCTCCCATTAATCTTATGCATGATGTGGATAATATAATGATTTTACTCTCTTCTTATGCTTTACTAAAATGAGACCTGAGACCTATAGTGGTTAACTAATGTGCCTGTATTAGTTAGGATTCTTCAGAGAAACTGAACCACTAGGCTATGTATCTAAGAGGAAATTCATTATAGGTCCTGGCTCACATGATTACAGAGAAGAAGTCCCAAGATCTGCCCATATGCAATCTGAACAATGAGGGAAGCTGGTGGTTTAATTCAGTCAGAATCCAAAGGTCTGAGAACCAGGGGAGCCAATGGTGTAAGTTCAAATTCAAAGGTCCAAGATTTTGGGGGCCGATGGCATAACTCTTGGTCTGAGTCTGAAGGCCAGAGAACCAGAAATGCTTCTGTCCCAGGGCAGAAGATGGCTGTCTCTGATCAAGCAGAGAACACATTCACCTTTCCTCCGCCTTGTAGTTCTGAGAGGCCTCAGACAACTGCACGATGCCTGCCCACATTGGTGAAAGCAACCGTCTTTACTCAGTTTACTGATTAAAGTGCTAATCTCTTCCAGAAACACTCTCAGGGACACATCTAGAATTAATGATTTAACAGCGATCTGGGCATCCTCTAGTCCAGTCAAGTTGACAGATAAAATTAACCATCAAGTTCCCAAGGGCATTCACTGAGTTTGAACTGAGACATGACTGAAAACCATGTTTTAAGAATGGTACTTTGATAATCTTTCCATTTTAACAGTGTACCACAACACAGGAGGATTGATGGCGGGTGGGGTGATTGTATTCTCTTTTATTCCAGCATTTAAACTTAGTCTGTCACATTTGCTACTTTTTTCCTAATCAAGTCTTTAAAAAGAATAGAACACCTGTAAGCATCACTTCTTTGAATTGACTATTACCTTTGCAACGTGTGATATGAGATCCCTTTGCCCTCTAGAAAAATGTCAAGAATTCATAACCATTTTCAGGTTCTTGTCACCTTTGTTAATCCAGCAACTGAAGCACTTGTCATCTTGTCAGCAATGCCGATACCTCTTTTTCTAACAACATTGTAATTGTCACTTTCCTGACAGACATCTTAGAAAATTCACATACTTGCCAAATTTTAGACAGAGCAACCTGAATACCTGCATGTTGGTAAGAAGAATCATTCAAAAATACAGGAATGGGCAAAAGGCTCCTCATGCATCTTAATAATAACTGTTCAGAATTGTTGTGTGTCTTAAGAAAACTATGGAGGCTGGCAGAAGCAGGAATTTAAAGTGCTGAAAGCAGATAGCTCCCTTCCATCAGCAAGGCTCTGCTGATATTCCTTCAACAGAATAGTCAGGCCAGTGTGTCAGATCCAGTCTCAGAGGTATGTGACCTAGATTATTTCAACTGATGTTTATTTGACAAATAATACGTCTTATCTGTTTTCATATATATACCAATAAATCCATACATTGCTGGTATTTTATTTATCCTCCATATGAATATGGGTCAAGCAAATAATTACATGACCAAAGGGGGAAAGTAATGATAGTTTAATAAAGGAATCACATTTCATAGATAGGGTTAGATTTAAGAAAATTCCACAAGAGATTGCAAAGGAACCTAGGTCATTGTCACTACAGATGTGAAGGTATAAGTAGAAGGAATGGTTATGAATACCCTGTAAGACCTGTAGCTGTAAGAGAGAATATCCCGAGAAAAAAAATCAGCATTGTCCGTCTTCAGTCTGGCACAGAGAAAACCAAAGGCATAAACATGGAACTTCTATTATTATTACCCTCCTGCTGGTGCCTGCTTCACTAAAAACAACTGAAAGTCAGAAGGCTGGGATTCTTGATTGGTTCATTCCATAATTATCAACCTCCAGAGAAATAGAGCAGGATGGACTGGAATGGAGGGTAGACCTGCGCAGGCTAATAGGGATCATCCAGCACACTCTCGTTGCACAAACGCGGTAAAAAAGCTTGAAAAGGCTAAATAGCTTGACCAGTGAAAAGGTGTGGAGTTGCTGAGTTGGAATTTAATTCATGATCTTCCAACTTGAAGCTCTGTGATTTTACTCCTACCCTCTTTCCCCAAAAATAAGATGTAGCCGGACCATCAGCTCTAATGCGTCTTTTGGAGCAAAAATTAAGATAAGACCCGGTCTTATTTTACTATAATATATGACCAGGTCTTATGATATGATATGATATGATATGATGATATGATATGATATGATATGATATGATATGATATGATATGATATGATACGATATGATACGACACAATACGATACGATTTGATATGATAATACCGGGTCTTATATTATTTTTTGCTCCAAAAGATGCATTATAGCTGACTGTCCAGCTAGGTCTTATTTTCGGGGAAACACGCTGTACCATTATGTCACTTCTTGTTAAAAATGAATGTATTCACTCCATCTTTCCTTTTCTTCACTATAGACTTTATTTTAGCAGAAGTCAAAGGAGTACAAAAGCACAGAGTAATAAATGCTTATTGTAGAGCATAACCTAAAGTTAGTCCCTATCTCCTTCAACCAACCATTTTTTTTCAGAGTACCTCACATTCAGAATACATACACATTCACACACTCATACTTAGTGCACCTACAAAATATGTTGATTATGATAAATTCTTAGTACCTTTTAAAAATACATTATCACATGATTTCAAAAAATTGGAGTATTTCAGTAGCAATCAACAGCATGGGAAGAATGCGTAAAAATTCCCTTATAAAGTATTGCACAATAAAATGTTTTCCATTTAAATAGCCTTCCAAAAGGCCATTATAAATTGCCTATGCTAACATTCCATCATTCATCTTTATTTGCAACTGATATTTATAGAAACTTTACATTCATGAGTCATGTTATTCAATAAAGTGAAACAAAAAGTTTATGTTATTCTTCTGACCTCTGCATTTAGGGGCACACGAGCCCTTCGATTCACGGCAAATAAAATGGCACAATAATAAACTTTGGGCATAATCATGGAATACCCAATCAACATTTTAAATTGTTGAACACCTTTGATGTTTCTCTTTCCACATAGCCCTTCAAAATCATGTCTCTCAGAAACCTATAGACAAATTGAATATATGCAATAAAAACTGATAAACGGAATATAAAACAATCAGCACTCACAGTGTGCCTTCCTTGAAGGTAATACTTAGTTCTCTGTCCCCTTTCTGTCTAAATATGATCATTAAAAGGGAGCAGGAGTGAGTAATCTGAAGTTGTTTGATTTACAAATTGCTTTTATTAATATTAATCAGAGGTTCTTGGAATTAGACTTTCTTATTAACTCTCAGTATTAGTAGTGAAGCTCATGGAAGAGCTTCCATTCTAAAGAAGCAAACAAATATTAACTAGGTGAGAATCAGCTTCTTTATTTTCAAGGAGACAATACATAATTATGTGTGACCTGGGAGCATAAGATCTTGAGTCTCAGGGGGCGGGTACTGCTTCCCACTATACGAATGGTGGGAACACGTAAGTCCCCGGCTCTCTCCGTTCTATTTACCTAATACACGTAAGTCCCACTTGCTGGAATGCTCAAACATCTGGAGGAATAAAGAAGTTCATGACTTGAAGGACATATTTTGGACATCAAGATGCCGTAAATAGCAAGCTATTATAAATACTTTTCATGGAGCGTCTGGTTGTACTGAGTCTAAATTATCCAGCTGTACTGACTCATCAACTCTTGGAGACCACTCCAGCCATGTGGTTGTTAACACTGTCCTGAAATGACTACCTGATTTGACAAGCAGCCTGTTGTAGTTAAGGTAATAATCATAGATACTGTTTTGCCTGAAATAGTCTCAGTTTACACCTCTTCTTCCAGGATAATGGTTAATAATGTCCCCTTCCACTCTTTAAAAGGGTTCCTGTATGGATAAATCACAAGGCTGTCCTAATTATTGGTGTATTAGAAAACTGATCAATTCATTCCTTATATTTCAAAGAAAGAACTAAACTTTAGAAAGTTGGATTTGTTTTTGTTGTGGAATTCATTATGTCTAAAGGATTTCATTTATATGGTCAATATATGTAAATACTATGCTTATAAAAAATAGTATGAATCTTAGGTGTGCTCATTATTTACATAATGAAATGATCCTTTTGCAATTTGACATACATATTTTTGAAATGAATAATATGCAGCATCAAAACAACGGCAATAAAATGAAAAAGCAAAACAACATGAAAGACATTGTAAAGCACTGAATAATTTGCATTTTTTCACTATTTAGAGGACACATATTCTTGATGTTGGCAGATTTCAAAAACATATTATCTGAACCAGCAGCATAATTTATATTCTAAAAAATATCTCATTTGTTTTCTTGGCATAAAATTTAATATTGTCAGCCTGCTCAATTATGCTACTGGCTAAAAATCAAATTGCCAAAAAGGATTTAATTTCAAACATGGGCTAGTTTTTTTTTTTCTCCTAAGTCTTTAATGTAAACATATTTTTTTAGTCCTCCAGAGCTAGCAAGTGAATATACATATATCTATAGCTATATCTATATCTATCTATCTCTATCTATCTATTTCCATCCATTTCATGGACAAATGGAGAACAAGTCTAGATAGATAGATAGAGCTAGATATAGATATAGATATATCACATTTTGTGTCATATTATGTATATGTTATATATATATATATATATATATATATATATCACATATATAACACATTTTCAAACATGACATTTAAAAGATGAATTCTGATTGTTGCAGTTGTCAAGAAATATAATTCCAAGTATAGTCATTTTATTATAAATGCTAGTTGAATCTTCTTTTATAGGATTCAGAGCAAAACACTTTTAATAAGCATAGCTTTTCCTCAATTCAAATAATAAAAGCCAGATTTTTATGAATGTCATGTTTTGGAACAGAACTTATTTTGTTTAAAAATTACTTTAAATAATTTGAACTTTCAATCTTTAATCATAACCTTAAAGTTGATGGCAAAGGAACCCAGGTCATTGTCACTACCAGATGTGAAGGTATAAGTGGAAGGAATGGTTATGAATATCCTGTAAGACCTGTAGTTGTGATGGAGAACATCCTGAGAAAAATTCAGCATTGTCAGTCTTCAGCCTGGCACAGAGAAAACCAAAGGCATAAACATGGAACTTCTATTATTATTACCCTCCTGCTGGTGCCTGCTTCACTGAAAACAACTGAATGTCAGAAGACCGGGATTCTTGATTGGTTCATTCCATAATTATCAACCCCCAGAGGCATAGAGCAGGGTGGAACGGAATGGAAGGTAGACCTGTGCAGGCTAATAAGGATCATCCAGCACACTGTTGTTTCACAAACGGAGTAAAAAAGCTGGAAAGGGCTAAATAGCTTGATTTTTATAGCTATCCCAAAGTGATTTTGGAAGTTACTGTTCCAGAATAAAATAATATGTTGATGACATTAAAGACTACCAAAGTAATTAATAAGTATCCAGTAAAATAATATTTATAGAAGTACAAAGGAAAAAAAATATTGGGCATATGAAGTAAATCAGAACTGGAGTTTTTGAAAACGCAATTAACAAGACTAGATTATTCATAACTCAATGTGGGCAAATCATAGTGTTTAAAGAAAGATATCATGTATCTGCTGTTGCAGAGCATTAATGAATAGGAATCATACACACAAACACACACACACACACACACACACAAAGAGTCAAATGAATACACAGACACATATGTACACACTCACCCCATTATGATAGCGTTCTCTGTGGAAAGACAACAGAAAATTACAATTCACAATTTAAATTAATTCTGCATTATTTCAGTTAAATAATTTTTGTATTATATGCTAGCCAAAGACTAAAATGGGTTATCTGCTTTTTTGTTGTTGTTGTTCTGGAAAATCAATATAGTTCCATGGATTCAATTTCGCTGTCTAGATCTTTTACCTGGAAGAGTCTGTACTCAGCATTATGTCATGATAATTCTTGCACTCAAGTAAACTCTTCATGCTGACTCAGATTTTACCAGACATATATTGAATATACTTGCAGTTGATCAGTTACAGTACAATTTGGCTCATTGGCCAAATGCAGTGTTTGGCAAAACACAAGATAACCGAAAGAATGTATTCAATGAGTAGTATATGATAAGCATAAAAAGCACTGTGCAATGTATAAAATAAGTTTGCAAATGTTGCAAACATTCGTCTGGTGGAGCTTAGATGATATAGTAAAATAATATATTGGACAATTTTTATTTATTTTACAAATGGAGAACAAGTCTAGAATGTAAACTAACTGATGATAGTAGAAATTTTCATGGACAATGGAATTTGCCATCAATGAGATACAGTAAATATACTCTTATGAACCAACTGCATTATTTTTTTGGAGCCCCAAACTCATGTAGCAATAGCTTCATAAATTATTTCCAAAGGAGACTTGATAAAGGGCCCACATAAATAGAATGCTTACTGCATATTGGATGACTAAGCTTTTTTTTTTTTTTTTTAGTTTTAATAATTAATGCTTATATTTAAGAATGAATCATCCTGTAAAGATAAATGTTAAATAGTTATATATGAAACACAAACTTTCTTGGATCTAACTAAATAAAACTAATCCAGAGGAAGAAAAAGAAGTAGATGAGAGTATAGACAAAACAAAATTGGTCCTGAGTTAAAATGGTTAAAGTTGCATAATGGATTCATGGTATTTTGTTGTACTATTATCTCTATTTTTATGTGTTTGAAAATTTTCATAATATCAGTGTTTCTACCATAAAGATAAATACCATCTCATATATCTCTGAAATATAAAAAATGCAGTTCTATCCAGAATCCAAACCAAGGCGGGAAGAAAAAGATTATGTGATATACAACATGTCATGTTCTTTAGTTTTCAGGGTATAATAATAGACCCTTTCAATATGGAGTGAGTGTTTGAGCAACATTCAGGATTCTGGCACCAACAGTATTTGATAACCTGTAAAGTATATTCCTTCCACATGTCTTTTAAACCCTCAACCCCCTTTTATATATTCTCTTACCTCTGAATTCAGTGACTTTGTCATGCCTTCTGACAGTCCTAGCATTAATTTATATATATATAATTTATTTATATTTATATATTTATATATATATATATTTTTTCCCCTTGCCATATTGAGACACCTTCCATTTTTATCTCTATTTTTTCTTCTATTCCTCCTTTCACTTCCTCAATCTAAAAGTCATTTTCTTATATATCACAATGTGTCAAAGTATAAGCAAAGATATTCAGTTTATCTAATACAAAAAATTGCATTCAGAATATATATTAAGAACCCTTACAACTTTCAACAGAAAATTCAATTACAAATATCAAATATTTGAATAGGCACTGTATTAAACAAACTCTAAAAAGGTAAAGAGAAAAAAAGCACATGAAATGTTTAGCATCATTTGTCATCATATAAATACAAATGTAAAAGCTCAATAAACTAGTTACTACAGCTTATCCCCTAGAATGGCTGAAGTCAGAAAGACTAAAACACTAAATATTAGCAAGGATATGAAGAAATTTAAATCTTTATACATTGCTGATGGAAAAATAAAATGGTGCTACCACTTTCTAAAGAGGTTTGGTAGTTTATTTAAAAGTTAAACAAAAATCTTACCATATGATCCAGTAATTCCATTCTTAAGTATCTACCCCAAAGAAATGAAAACCTATATCTACAGAACAACTCATATAGGAATGCTTATAGTAGAATTATTTATACTCACCCAAAACTAGAAATAACAAAAATGCCCCCGAACTCATGAAAGGATGAACAAAATGCACTGTAAATGCTACTTGGCAATGAAAGGAAACACACTTCTGATACACACAACAGCAGAGATAAATCTAAAACAAAATCATGTTAAGTGAGAGAAATCAAACAAAAGACTAAATTTTGTATCATTTCATTTGTATGAAATTTTTAGACAATGAAAAACTATAGAAAACAGATCAATTTTTTTCCAGGGGCCGGTGATGGGAGAGGTTATTGACTACAAAATGATATAAGGTATTTCTGGAATGATGGAAGTATTATAACACTAGATTATTATGGTTGCACAATTGTAAAATATGTAAGAATTATCAGGCTATGTAAATTTAAAGTGGGTGAATATTATGGTATGTAAAATATACCTTAGTACAGCTGCATTTTTTTAAAAAGAACAACAAAGAAACATAGAAAAAATTTCTAAAATTGTGCAGTTAATATATGCTAATGACCAATTTAGAGGTGAAAAACTAGCAAAAATATGTATGATGATTCATTATATTTTTGATATTTCATGTGTAGTGAGGAAGAAAGTCAACAATTCAGTTACGCATCTATTAACATCAACATGTCCTAAAGGATTGTGTTTCACACAAGGAAACTTACAAAGGTAGAAGAGATGTTTATATCACATTTGTAGCCACCTATGTCTAACATTTACTGAGTGAAATCCATAGGACAGCCACTGTACTGACATTTTACATGCATTATTTAATCCATTCTGAAGTTATCACTATCACGTCTTTCATTTTTATAGATGAAGAGCTGGAGCTAAGAGAGATTAAATAACCTGTTCTAAGTCAACCAACTGGGAAATGGAAGAGATGGAATTCATACTCTGATCCATCTAACTCCAGATCTTTTAGTCCTAATCATTATAAACTGTAGTGCCCTTTGATCCCCTAAGAGTGCAGGGGCTTTAAAATGATACAACTAATTAGAGGAATTCCAACTGTTAGATCTACTCATATCGGTAAAGGACCTTATGCTGTGCATGGAAAGAAAGAAACTGTGTGTTTAGTTCAACTGCTAATAAACTTTGAACAGAATGGAATTTTTCTCCCTTTCTCGAAGACTGCTAATTACCTCAAGCTTTCACTTTTCCTAAGTGCGGAATGACCAACACTCAGTTAAAATAGTACCTTGACTTGCAGGATGTTCACTGTTTTAGGGATGTGATGGTAATGCAAGAACAGAATTGGTCTAAAACTAGTTATACATAATCACACTATAGGTTTAAGCTTAATATTCCTCCCTGTTGTCTCTACCAAGTTTTTATTTTTATGTTAAATTCTTTTCTGGGGAATTTATAAGTCTTTGACACAACCTTTGATATAATAGAACAAAGTCTACCTTAATAACTTAATGCTATAACTTCAGTCAAGACTTTCCTTTTTCAGAGGCATGGCAAGGAAGGTTATAGGAGGCTTTCTAAACTCGTCTGCCAATCTCGCAGTTATGGTCAAGACCTTAGTACTAGTGGTCCCACAAACTGAGGTTGGGTAGAATGGCATGAGAGAAAGGATTCCTAGTCCAGAAATTTTTGGCTTTTCTGTTGGTTTCTTTTTTGTTTGTTTGTTTGTTTCCTCATTCAGAGGAAACACAGAACATAATTATTTTCATTTGGTAGAGAGGAAAGAGCAACACTAATAAATTTCCCACTCCCTCATGGGTATTTCATGGTATCTGTATCTAAAATGCACTTTTTAAAAAGATAACGTGCAAAATACTTTCATTTGCTATTTCACATCCACTCTCTATTCTTTTCCATCCTTCTCTGATCCCAGGATATTGTCCAGGATTCACTGGGTCAGAAGGCTCATTTCATTGTAACTTCTGACTGGATTCAGCAAATGAAAGGTAGCTGCCTAAGGTCATGGGGTAGGAGGACAGAGTCAGGTTGCTAAGATTTAACTGTGCCCCTTGGAGGACATAGCTTCTTCCTTATGTAGTTGCCTTGTTTATGTTTCAGTCCCTACCAACCTTTGAACCTTCACCACTCCTCCCATTGAGACTGGCTGTAGGGTTGACGGTTACCCATTGGTTTCTTTGAATTGTTTTCAAACATTTGTACACAATGCTGTTACTGCTCTCCTCAAATTATCTGGATGAAACATGCCACTTCTTCCTATGGATATCTTGAATGATATTGATCTAAAATGCTACCATAACTTCCTATTTAGTAAATGTTTACAAAATAGTGCCTCTGCTTGCAATCTCTCAACTCTCTCAATAATGGTAAATATTGTTGCCAGATTAACAACTATGCCTGTTTCCTGTTCAATAAGATCTACTAGTAGTTTTGATTGATTGCTTGCTTGTTTGTTTGTAAACGTATATATTCTGACTTATGAAGATATTTGGAGTGTCTTTTTACCTCTAGGATAAAACACCAAAGTAACTAAGCATTCAGCTTTCTTTAGTTCCAGTTTTCTTTTATATTCCTATCCAATGTCAGTTCTCTACTCTAGTCATATTGGTGTAGTGACTATTCCAAAACATTTTCAGTTTGATTCAATTCAACATAACTTAAGTCATCCCATATTTCTTAAGCACTTCTAATTCCCAAAAGTATGATATAGCTCCTAAGCTTGGTGTGAAAAGGAGATAGATGGAAGTTGAAAAGTTTAGAATAGATACAATATGACACAGAACCAAGCCCCACAAAAGGTGTCACAGACCACTCTATATACCTCTGTAGAATACATGGACATATTAAAAGAGAAAAGAAAAGAGGAGAGGAGAGGAGAAAAAGGAGGGGAGAAGAAAGGAAGGGAGAAGAGAAGAGAGAAGTCTGATTTTATTTGATTAACTGAATAAACCTAAAGAAGATATGTACAAAAGTACAGTTTGACTATACTCCTTACCAATGCGTCGGCTTCATGCTCTATATACTTTGCAGTAAATTTTTCGTCTTTAAACTATCTCTGGCTAAGAGAAAAAAATAGTCACACCATCCATTAGTATCATCCAGCCTTTTATTTATCTATTTTCCCCCCTCCAACCATTCAGTACAAGACCTGTTGCCCAACTAGCACTAAGTTTCATAAGCTCTTTCAAGGCTTAAAATCTGAAAATATCCTCAGTTAAACTTAAGTCAGCACCGCTCACCCTGATATTATAAACTGCCACTCCCCAACCACCACCAAGAATCTGTAAACTAAAGTTTGGGAGGAGGGTCTTTATACGCTAATAATTTTTCAAATCAAGCTTTTCATCTTGATGACAAGCTATAACAATTAAGTGTATTCTGGATAGCCTGACTTCTATATAAACAAGCTCTCGGTGTGTAATAAAGAATAATGACATAATAACTCAGTGGCATTCCAAATTAAACATGTATTTCTTACATGTCTGTGGATCAGCTACAATAGCTCTGTTCTGCTTGTGTTCGTTCTGGGTCCCAAGGTGAAAGGGCATCTGCTGATGAATGCAGTGCAGAAGGGGAAGTCCAATATTAAAAGCCTTGTGCAAGACTCTACTTATATCATCTCTGCTAACATCCCTTTGTCCAAAGCCAGTGAGATGGCCAAGCTCAAAGCTAAGATCATGGGTGTGCCCTCAGCCTCTGTGGGAATGACTGAGATTTATAAAGCATAGGATATGATGGGGAGATGATCGTTACTGCCAATTAACCAGTCTCTCACAGCATAATGTCGATGATGCAAACATTTGAATTTGTTTTGGTAAATTATTGTGTTTCAGCAAATTGACAATCAAACGACAACAAGATTACAGTATAAAAGCTTTTGTAGATTGAATGGGCAAGAGTAGTATGATTCATGAGTCATCAGATGGTACATTCTACTTAGTTCTGTCAGATACAGAGTTGAATTCAGTATTATCAGTCTAAAATAACCCCATGTTTGCAATTTCCTACTCATAGCAATCAATCTGCATAACTGATCAATAATAAATGTGCAATGAAAAAATATTCGTGAGTTTTCAGAATCCGGAAATAATTAGAATGAGTAGCCATTTAATGCAATGCAGATATGAACAACACTAGAGAGGTAAATATGTGTCAAATAAAATGCGAGAGCATTATAGGGTTACCTAATGAAACCTCATTGAAATTGTTGCTTTAGTATTCAATACTGGTACTTTTTGTAAAGATTGAGATCTGCTTATTTTACCAAACAAATTGTTAAATCGTTAATGAATTTTTATATATTTATTTAATGTTTGCATGAATGTTGTTAGAATCAAAATTCATAAATAGATAAATATAGAGCCAGACCTAAGTTTAAATCTTTCTCTTAAACTTAACATTGATGATTTAGTTTCAATATCACATTATTACAAGTTATATTCATTAGCTAAAGTTTCTATTTTCCAAGTTTTTGCCAGCGTAAATTACCAGTTATTTCACCAGTACATAACATAGTTTGCCAGTTTTCAGCCTCCTCAATTCCTTCATCCATTTCCCCAGCCTCTGCTCACTCACTGCTTAGTCCCTGAAGCCATTTATTTTAGGTTGTATTTATATGGCAACACTCCAAGTCTAGGTGTCAATTTTTGTGTCAATTATACATTGACAGTATAATGCTACAAAATTAACTATCCCCAACTCAAGTGGAACAGAATATACACTTATTGAGATCATGACTCTACAGATCTGCATTTTAACTGAGAGTTACTTCTGATTTGAACTACGCTTACTCTCATTTAAGGGTTGGCTACTGGTTGCTAGGAGCTCAGACATTCATGGGTCAACTCTCCTTTGGCTGGAACAACTTCGTTCAGCTCCATGTTGCTCTATATTCAACCAGCAGGTTAGAACAGGTTCTTTTCAAAAGGCAGAGATGCAAAAGAAACTAAGTAGAAATACGTGAGTCATCTTGAAGCCTGTATTCAGAACTGTCACACTGTCACTTTTGTCATATCCTACTGTCAGAGTAAGTCACAAAGCCAGGTTTTGCTGCTTTGAGAGAAACTAAAAAGTCATATGGCAAAGAGTGTAGATAGGAGTGGGATTTAAAATGAGAGGCAATTTATGCTGTCAGTCTTTCTAAATTTGTGTTTAATCCGTTTTGTTTTTAAAATTCTATATGTGCTATAAGCATAAGGAGCTTTTTTAAAAATTAGGTTCGGGTGTACAAAACAATGTAATAGTTATACATTTATACCTCTTACAAAGTGATACCCCCTCCCCTAATTTACTATGCCTCTGCCATCATATATAGCTGTTACAATTCCATTGACTATATTCCCTAGGCTGTACTCCTCCACATACTGTGAGGTATATGTATGTATGTGTGTGTGTGTATATATATACTTCTCCCATTCAGTAGGATGCGTTGTTGTTTTATTGATGGTTTCCACTACTGGGAAAAAAAAAAAAAACTTTTTAGTTTGATGTAGTCCACATGTTTAGTTTTTATTTTGCTCCCTTACCTGAGGGGATATATCAGTAAAAATATTACTAAGGGTAATGTCTCCCATATTTTCTTCTAGGAGTTTTATGGTTTTGGATCTTACACTTAAGTCTTTAATCTATTTCAAATTTATTCTCGTGTATTGTGTAAGGAGGTGGTCCAGCTTCAGTTTTTTGCATGTGTCTGTCCAGATTTCCCAGCACCATTTATTGAATAGACTGTCTTTATTCCACCATAAATTCTTGCTTACATTGTCATAGATTAAATGACCATATAGGCATGGATATATTTCTGGGCTCTCTATTCTCTTCCATTGATCTATGTATCTCTTTTTATGCCAGTGCCATGCTGTTTTGATTATTGTAGGCTTGTAGTATAATTTGATGTCAAGTATTGTGATATCTCCCACTTTGTTCTTATTTCTCAAGATTGCTGAAGCTATCCGGGGTCTTTTATGGTTCCATGTAAATATTAGGATTATATGGTCTATTTCTGTGAAAAATGTCCTTGGTAGTTTGATAGGAATTAAGTTGAATCTGTATATTGCCTTAGGAAATATGGACATTTTAATGACATTAATTCTTCTATCCATGAGCATAGTATGTGTTTCCATCTATTGGAGATTTCTTTAATTTCTCTCTTCAGTGTCTTATAATTTTCTGAGTACAGATCTTTTACTTCTTTGGTTAAATTTATTACTAGGTATTTTATAATCTTTGATGCAATTGTAAATGGGATTGTTGTCTTGATTTCTCCTTCTGATATTTTATTATTGGTATATACAAATGTAACTGATTTCTGAATATTAATTTTGTATCCTGCTACTTTACTAAATTCATTTATCAGTTCTAATAGTTTTTTGGTGGAGTCTTTAGGGTTCTCTCTATATATTCTATCATGTCATCTGCATAGAATGACAATTTTACTTCCTCCATACCAATTTGGATGCTTTTTATGTCTTTTTCTTGTCTGACTGCTGTGGCTAGAACTTCCAGAACTATGTTGAATAGAAGTTGAGAAAATGGGCACCCTTACCTTGTTCCTGATCTTAAGGGGAATGGTTTTAACTTTTCCCCATTGAGTATGATGCTAGCTGTGGGTTTAATTGATTTGCGGATGTTGAACCACACTTGCATACCAGGGATGAATCCCACTTGATCATGGTGTATGATCTTTTTAATGTATTGCTGAATTCTGTTCACTAATATTTTATTGAGGATTTTTGCATCTATGTTCATTAGGGATATCGGCCTGTAGTTTTCTTTTTTTTAATATCTTTGTCTGATTTTGGGATCAGGGTGATAGTGGCCTCATTAAAAAGTGTTTGGGAGCCTTCCTTCCTTCTGGATTTTTTGGAATAGTTTGAGGAGACTAGGTCATAATTATTTTTTTAATGTTTTGTAAGATTCACATGTAAATCCATCTGGTCCAGGGCTTTTTTTTTGTTGGGAGCTTGTTGACTACTGATTCAATTTCCCTGGTGATAATTAGTCTATTCACGTTTTCCGTTTTTTCTTGAGTTAGCCTTGGAAGGTTGAGTGCTTCTAGAAAATTGTCCATTTCTTTCAGATTGTCTAATTTGTTGGCATATAGTTGCTCATAGTAATTTCTTAAAATTTTGTGTATTTCTGTGGTGTCTGTTGTCACTTCTTCTCTTTCATTTCTGATTTTATTAATTTGGGTCCTTTTTTTTTTTTGTGACATTGGCTAAAGGTTTGTCTATTTTGTTTATCTTCTCTAAAAACCAGCTCTTGGATTCATTGATGTTTTTTTTGTTTGTTTGTTTGTTTTGGTCTCTATTTCATTTATTTCCACTCTGATCTTTATTATCTCCTTTCTTGTGCTTCCTTTGGACTTATTTTGCTGTTTTTTTGTTTTTTGTTTTTTCTAGATCCCTTAAGTGTAGGGATAAACTGTTGATTTGTGATTTTTCTTGTTTCTTTAGGTAGGCCTACATTGCTATGAATTTCCCTCTAGTACTGCTTCGCTGCATACCATAGATTTTAGGTCATCATGTTTTCATTTTCGTTTGTCTCAAGATATCTTTTGATTTCTTCCTTGATCTCACTGTTGACCCATTAATTATTTAGTAACATGTTATGAAGCCTCCATGTTTTTGTGTGTCTTTCAGTTTTTTTCCTGTAGTTGATTTCTAATTTCATAGCACTGTGGTCAGAGAAGACAATTGGTATGATTTCAATTTTGTTACATTTATCAAGACTTGTTTTGTGGCCTAACATGTTGTCTATCTTGGAAAATGTTCCATGTGTGCTTGACAAGAACATGCATTCTGCAGCTTTGGGGTGAAATGCTTTAAAAATATCGATTAAATCCAGCTGGTCCAATGTGTCATTTAAGGAGATTGTTTCCATATTGATTTTCTGTCTGGAAGACCTGTCCCTTGTAGTCAGAGGTGTGTTGAAGTCCCCTACTATGATAGTGTTACTGTTGATCTCTGTCTTTATGTCAGTCAATATCTGTTTTATATATTTAGGTGCCCCTATGTTGGGGGCATAGATGATTACTAGGCTTATGTCCTCTTTTTGGATTGATCCCTTTTTTTATTATATAGTGCCATCTCTGTCTTTTAATATATTCTTCATTTTAAAGTTTATTTTGTCAGATATAAGTATTGCAATTCCAGGTTTTTTCTCATTTCCATTTGCATAAAATATCTTATTCCAACCCTTCACTTTCAGCCTGTGTGTGTCTTTTGATCTGAGGTGAGTCTCTTGTATACAGCATAAACAAGGGTGTTGCTTTCTTATCCACTCAGCCACCCTATGTCTTTTAATTGGAGCATTTAATCCATTTACATTTAAAGTGATTATTGATAGGTACATAGCTATTTCCATTTTTAAATTTGTAGTTAGATTGTTTTCATCTTTCTTCTGTTTACCGAAGTCCTTTTAATATTTCCTGCAATGCTGGCTTTGTGGTAATAAATTCCTTTAGCTTATTATTTTCTGAGAAGCTCTTTATCTCTCCTTAAATTTTAAATGATAGCCTTGCTGGATAAAGCAATCTAGGTTGTAGGCCTTTGTTTTTCATCACTTTGAGTATCTCCTACCACTCCCTCCTGGCCTGAAATGTTTCTGTAGAAAAGTCATTTGATAGTCTTATAGGAGTTCCATTGTATGTAACCCTCTCTCTTTCTCTTGCTGCTTTTAGTATTCTCTCTTTGTCTTTAACCTTTGCCATTTTAACTATAATGTGTCTTGGTGTGGACCTGTTTGGGTTTATCCTGGTTGGAACTCTGCACTTCCTGGGCTTCTAACACTGAGAGGGCGGGAGTGGGGTGAGCTCTGGGAAGGTGAGGGTGAGGCGTCCAGGCTCCATGTCTTTTTTTTTCTTTTCTGTTTTTTGCCTAGCCCTGAGGGTTTAAGCCACAGTTCTCAGCTGAAGTATGTGCTTCAAATGCTGGGCACCTCTGTCTTATATGCTGATCCCTTAGGCAGAACTGTGTGACACAGGGAGAGCCCACAGCCTGGTTTCTTCCTTTTCCCATGGCTGTTGTGATCTCTGGTCTGCGTTCTGGAACCCCATGGCCCACGGGACACATCTCCACACTTCCTCCTTCCCTCTTACCCCACTCACCCGATTTGCCCACATTCAGGTGATTTGATGTGTAGGTCTCTTAGCTGTTTCTGTGTGATGAGCAGAGAATGCTTTGTTGAATTATAGCTATTCAATTGGTTGCAACTTCCAGAGGAGATTTCAAGAAGCGCCCTCATGCTGCCAATTCTGTGACGTCCCTCAAGCATAAGGAGCTTTTAACTTTTATTTTTTTATTTACATAATTTTGAAACAATCAATACAAATTATTCAAGTAATTACTCATTGATCTTAAGGAACTTGTTTGATCTTTTATTTATTTTTAACTTGAAAGGGAATTCATATATTACTCATGTTTGAGAATATTTGTCTTTTGCTTGCAGGTTGTTTTAAGAATACAGAGGGAAGTACAGGACAAATATAAACTCAAACTATACATTTGCAACACTGTACAGAATACTGCAACACATCGATGAATTAATAGGAAATCTAATGAAGATTTATGAAAACAAAGTGGTTTCGAGCATGGTTCAGATTCAGTCAGTTGACTGCACTGTCTCTTAGTTTTGTGACCTTGAACAAGTTATGTGACTTCAGTTTTCTAATCAATATGTTGATAGGGGTAAACATGGGACTTACTTTATATGGCTCTTCAGAGAATTAAATGAACACACATGCGTGCGCGCACACACACACACACACACACACACACACACACACACACACACTGCTTAGGGCTGGGCCTAGCACATATTAGGCACATGTAAGTGTAAGCTATACCCATTGTGATAAAAATCCATTTTTATGATGACTTGGTTTTCCTGATTTTTCTGTTGTTAAAGATGGGTAGCACATCTCTCTGGACACTTTACTTTGTAAATCCTTTTGAGGGAATCTGAGAGAATTTAGGTCTGTCACAGGAATGGCACAAACATACCATGAAGTTCAGTGACTATCCTAAGCAGAGGACTTGGGACTCATTAGTTGTGAGAGTAGGAGGCTCCCATGTCATGAAGCATGGAAATATATGTGCCATGTCAAGTTATGTTTCTCTCATAGTGGAACAAACTATTTTTCTTTTAGTTGGTAATGTGTTTTCCCAAATGTGTGTTGTTGTTTTTTTAATTAATAAAGAGATGCATGCCTTGCTTATGCATTCTTGTTTTTCATGCACATGTGTTTCCAAAGCCTAAATCTGTAAAAGTGATATTGTTTTGGATTAATGGGCTCTGAACATATATGAAAGTACCTTTCTCTATAAAGGATCTGACAAAAGAATCAAGTAAGTAAATACATAAATAAAGAATGTCAACCCAATGAATTAAAAAGTAACACAGTGTACGAATAGTTTAATCCTTTCCTAATTATTATCGAGATTCATTATCCATTAAAATATTTGTTGGATATTTATGTTTCTTCTTTTGTATATTTTACATTAAAACACTTTGCCATTTTTCTGTTTGTTATCATTTCTCGCTCCTTTTTTCTTTTCTTTTCTTTTTTTTTTTCCCTAATTGGTTGTGGTCAGTCGCAAAGCTACATTTTCAGAAAGAGGAGAGGAAAACTTGCTTATTGCAGGAGGATTTTTAATTCCTCTTTATCTTCATATCTCTAAAGCCTGTAACAGTAAAGAAAGACAAGCAATAATAGATATTGTACAAGTTACAACTACAGCATTTAGTATTATGCCAGTTTGCATAATCTTTTAATAAGGGTTTGTTCTAGTCACTTATGCATAATGACATCTTAATTTCAATATACATGATTAAAGCAGTATCCTAAAGACTCTTTAGTGTATTGCAAAACTTTTGTGATGCTGTTGTGAGCTGTTTTGTAAACTTCATTACTTCAGTATTTTCTTAGGTTATTACTCATCATTTTTTTCTTCTTTTTGTTTTCCTTCTTTAGAATGTTCACGTAGACATGCGTTTTCTGCTTTTACCGTCATTTTCACTATAGAATGATTTTAAAATAAGAAGAAACAGTATGAAAAAACATTTTTTTGGCATGTAGAAGTTATGCTTTCTAACTTATACATAACCGACTTGTTTTTATGTATATACATTAGTTTACTTATATAATTCCATAATATTACTGTAAATGAAAATTATGACCATAATATACCAGTGTATATACACTAGAATGGCTAAAATTTAAAACTGTTACCAAGTCTTGGTAAGTTGGAGAAAACATCTGAATCTCTTCTTTCATTATTCCTGAGAGTGTCAACTAGTACAATTACTTTGGAAAAATAGTTGTCCATAACCATAAAGGTAAATACTATCAATTTCTGTGACCCAGCAGTTCTATTCCCAGGTATTTATTCAACACAAATGTCTCATATGTCCAGTAATAACCAATATATTAATTATAGCTTTATACGTAATAGCCCCAGACTTGAATCAAGCTGTATTCATTTTGTATTGGTCTGTAACAAATTACCACAACTTTAGCAGCTTAAGATAACAGATGTTTATCATCTCATAAATTCTTTAGGTCATAAGTGGAGTACAACTGAGCTGGGTACTCTGCTTAGACTACCTAAAAGCTGCAATTAGAATATTGGCCAGTCTGAGTTTTCATCTGAGGCTCAAGGTTTTCCTTGATATTCAGATATTCAGTTGGTTGTCAACAACTTGAGGGTTTTTTGTCTTTTTTTCCCTCAGTCCTTGAGACCACCCACAGTGCCTAGAGGCTGATGTTCTTTGTTATGTGGTCTACCCAACGTAGTTACTTACTTTATTTATCCAGAAAGGAAAAATGGCTAGCAAGATGAAATTATATAATGCAACAATCACAGGAGTGATATTCAATCATCTTTGCCATATTTTATTGGTTAAAAGTAAATCAGGGAGAATTGACACTTTTATCATTATGTAATGCCCTTCTTTATTTCTGATAATTTTGCTTGCTCTGAAGTCTGCTTTGTCTGAAATTAATATAGTTCCTTCAGATTTCTTTTGATTAGTGTTAGCATCAAATATTGTTCTCCATCTCTTTTCACTTTTCAGCTATCTATGTTTTTATATTTAAAGTGAATTTCTTGTACATCATATATGGTTAGTTCTTGTTTTTTGGTCCACTCTGATAGTTTCAGTCTTTTAATTCATGTATATAGACCATTTACATATAAAGTAATCTTTTATATACCAATTCATTCATACAGAAATAGTACATACTATACAATTCCATTTATGTGAAGTTCAAAATGAACAAATTAATCTACTTATGGTTGAAATCGGAAAACATGGCCACACTTGTACCAATGTACTAAAAACCAAAAAGATACACAGGAACTTTTGGGAGTGTGAAAATGTTTTCTCTTTGTCTTGGTAGTAGTTATATGGCTATACACATCTGTAACATTTTTATTGAGCTGTGTATTTAAAAGGTGTGCATTTACTGCATGTAAATCCATGTTTTTCTTATACTTCAATAAAAATAAACAAACAAATAAGAAATAACTATGAAAAAATCAATTACTTTCTTTAAATTTCTTTTTTTTTCTTTTTTGTGGTCACAGAATACGGTGAACGTTTAAATTTTAGAAAATTATTACAGTAAAAGACAAGTTGCCATTAATCCCCTCAAAATGCCCTTCCCCCCACTTTGAACACACTTACCCCATTGTTCTTGCCACCTTTTTTTTAATTAAAGTTTATTGGGGTGACAATTGTTAGTAAAATTACATAGATTTCAGGTGTACAATTCTGTATTACATCATCTAAAAATCACACTGTGTGTTCTCCTTCCCAGACTCAGTTCTCCTTCCATCACCATATATTTGATCCCCTTTGCGCTCATCTACCACCCGCTGCCCCCCTTACCCTCTGGTGACCACTAAACTATTGTCTGTGTCTATGAGTTTCTGTTTCTCATTTGTTTGTCTTGTTCTTTTGTTGTTTTTGGTTCATATACCACATATCAGTGAAATCATATGGTTCTCTGCTTTTTCTGTCTGACTTATTTTCCTTAGCATTATAATCTCAAGATCCATCCATGTTGTCACAAATGGTCCTATTTCATCTTTTCTTGCTGCCGAGTAGTATTCCATTGTAATGGATCAAAGACTTAAGCATAAGACCTGAAACAATAAACTGCATAGAGGAAAACATAGGTACTAAACTTGTAGACCTTGGATTCAAAGAGCATTTTATGAATTTGACTCCAAAGGCAAGGGAAATAAAAGCTAAAATAAATGAATGGGACTATATCAAACTTAAAAGCTTCTGCACAGCAAAAGAAACCATTGACAAAATAAAGAGGCAACCAACTGAATGGGAGAAGATTCTTGCAAACAATGCGTCTGATAAGGAGCTAATATCCAAACTACACAAGGAACTGATGCAACTCAAGAACAAAAAAAAAAAGAACAACCCAATTGAAAAATAGGCAGAGGACCTGAAGAGACAATTTTCCAAAGAGGACATACAAATGGCAAATAAACATATGAAAATATGCTCAACATCACTTATCATCAGAGAAATGCAAATGAAAACCACAATGAGTTATCACCTCACCCCAGTTAGAATGACTATCATCAACAAGACAAAGAGTAACAAGTGTTGGAGAGGCTGTGGAGAAAAAGGAACCCTCATACACTGTTGGTGGGAATGCAGACTGGTGCAGCCACTATTGAAGGCAGTGTGGAGTTTCCTCAAAAAATTCCAAATAGAATTACCGTATGACTCATCAATCCCTCTCCTGGGTATCTACCCAAAAAATCTGAAAATATTTATACATAAAGACACGCGTGTTCCAATGTTCATTGCAGCTTTATTTACGGTGGCCAAGACATGGAAACAATGAAAACATCCTTCCATAGATGATAAAGAATTTGTGGTATGTATACTTTCTTTAAATTTCATACCATACCAGGAGACTTTTTACAAATGTGTAGCAACTTGACTGGTTGGCTAAGAGTACAGAATCTGGTGCCCACTGCCTGAATTTGCATCCTAGATTTGCAACATGTTAACTTTAAGCAAGTACTTCATTTTGTGCCTCAGTGTCTTCTCTGAAATGGTGAAAATCATAGTATCTGCCTGTTAATGTTGATGTGAGGAAATATGTGAATATATCTTAAGTCCTTTGATCATTTCTTGACACATAGTAAGCTCTCACAACAAGTGCAATATTTTTGGCAAACAGGTATTCAATAATTGTTATGGACCTATCCTATCCATTCATGAATATTTGCCAGTTAATATTCTTCAAAATGTTGGAGGTGCAAAGCATGAGTAACCAATACAACCTTCTATGTAGTGTGTCTTGAGTGATCCATTGGCTAAAATAGTTTCCTTCCCATTTTCCTGATTCACACTTCTTACCTATTAATCATTATTTATTGTAGGCAATGCAAACAGAGCTTTTTCTTCTATAGAGGAGCACATTTAAATTAGTACAGTTAATAAATTTCATAATTTTTGAAATTATTATTTATTGAATATCTTTAATACACAAATCAATAGTCTACAGATGTTAGATTATGGGGGTAAGGGAGAAGGTTTGGAAAGGAATTTCATTAAGAAAAATAGTGGCTTTCTGGATCTACATGTTCTATCTTGTAAAGCCCTCACTAGCATTTTAATAATCATACATCTTCCTGACAACTTTACTGGTGAAAAAGATTTAACGTATTGATTTTCATTATAGAAAGTTACAAAAATAAATAGACTCTCTTTTAGAGGAAAAGGACAAGCATTTGGTGGTACGACTGTCTACTTAATCACCTATTGACAAGTCTGTCCCAGCTGACCACCTACGCTATAACTTCACCATTACTTTGCAGACTTTTGAATGACCTTAACTTACTCATCTATGTAATTTCCTTGATATCTAATGAAATATTTATTGGGATACTCTTAAGACAAATAAAGAATCTGAAATTAAGGATCGAGGTAGATAGGGTTTTTCCAATATTTGGAAGACCTGATGTCCTTAAAAACCTGATGCTCCATAGACAACAGAAATGTTTCATTCAGATAATTCCCAAACACCAAAGAAACAAACATATATACATATTTATTAGAACATTAAACAGTTATATTTAGGTTACTATGCATGTAGTAAAAATGATTGTATTTCCAACCTTAATTTACATCCTCTCAAAAGTGTTTCTTAATATTTTCTTTAGTGCAAATTCTATTGTTATTTTTAAATATTGAATTAAGGTACAGAATACAGAGCATCCATTGATAAATATCAGTTTAACTCAGCTTTACCCAGCAGGACAGTTCATGTGCACCGATGGATACTTTTCCATATACTTAAGTCATATTAAGTATTAATATTTTAATCACATGTTAATACATTAGTATTACACTCAGTATTTTTATATCAAAGTCATTCAAGCTATTCTAATTCTCCAAAGATAAAACTAAACTAAGAAGCAGGAGCTAACAAAAATTTCCACAATATTTGTAAAGTTTTATCGACAAATAAACTATTTTTGCTCAGCAATTTCCAGCTGCTGTGTTGCTTACTTGTTCAAGTTCATTCAAATCCATTTATTTTCCAAAATGTCAGCAATAATCTAAACAGTTCCACATCACAGGCTGCTGACAGGTGGTATGTAAGATAATAAATAGAATTGCATTCACTTGGGGCAGTAAAATTCATACATTTTCCTTTCTATGGGCCCAGTTATCACATAATTTAGATATTAGTTTGTCACTGTGGTTTTCAATTCATTCTTCATAGAGTTAATATAACTGAACTGATGATCCTACTCATAGGTGTCAACAGACTATCTGTATACAAATTTATATGTAGGCCAGTGTGCTTTGCTATTTCAGAATAGAATCCATGGAGATGTATATATATATACATATATATATATATATATATATATATATATGTAAATTTATTTAACAATCAATAAATATTTATAGGATATCCAATATGTGCTATACATATTGGCTATTACTCTGTATTGTTAAGGGTATAGCAGTGTATCCATATCAATATTGTGTACACATATCAATAACAAACAGTAATGAAATAGATATGTACAACAACATGGATAGATTATAAAGAATGTGTATTGAAACAACAATGATGAGAATAGAAACTTGTATCTATAAGTGCGTGTGTGTGTGTGTGTGTGTGTGTGTGTGTGTAGAGAGAGAGAGAAAAACAGAGAAAAAGAGTGAAAGAGCTATATTGGTGAAGTAGGAATACATATTAATATATTAGATGAAGTGGTTTGTAGGAAATAATACCATATCTATATCACAATATTATTTATGAAGACTAAAATTGCATATCCTCAAATAACTGTACATTTGCTAAGAAAACACAGATACACACACTAAAAAAAAATATTTCAGAGACCATTTTGTGTGTCTGTCTGTGTGTGGGTGTGGATGTGTGATGTGATATGATTGTTTTTCAATGAATGGGCAAAAAACAACAACAAAAAAAGCAATGCTTTTTCTTTCTTAAGGTAATTTGGCATTATACGACATCAAGTTATAAAACTTTCAGTTCTGGCTTTATGAATTCAGATACTAGCAAGGGAAGAAAATCTAAAATGTTTTATTATCCTTTGCAAAAAATACTGGCAGGCAAAAGAGGGAAGAAACATAAAAAAAGTAAAGACTGAATTTCAGTCACTAATTGTGAATCTTCTCCTGTTTTCATTTGTTCAAGAACCAAATGACAGAAAAGAACCATTTTCTGAGCTCTCCAACAATCTCCCTTATCTACCTTGTCTCTCTCCATTAATATCATGGTGGGACCTGTTGCTTTCAGAGAATTTCAGTCAGGTAAACAAAATCAGTAAACAGGTTTAAATGTTCTAAAGGACTCAGAGTGAGGACTGCAAAGTGATGGATCTTACATTTGCTCTTTGATTTCTCTTCTCATTCATTCTTCAATGTCCAGATCAGGTATCAACTCATCCTGTGCTCTTTCCTATGCTCCTCATCTCAGTCGTATAGATTCTGTCCTCTCCTGTGACACCTCAGTGCTACCTGTATAATGTCATTATGTCATCTGTTTCTTTCAGGAATCTTCTCAGGAGCTAAACCTTTTTGACATTAGCCTCAATTTCTGGAGAAAAAGTAATAGAGTATCTAACAGGGTCATTGCCAAATTATTTTGCTATGAATGGTCTTACGTTTTGCTGACTGTTTCCAACAAAAATTGTTTTTTTAGGTTTTAATCCAGGATTTTTAAGGGAATAAATCCCATCCTTTTCACAATTCATACCTGATAATTTTTCACACACACACACACACACACACACACACACACACATTTATATCTATATATCTATATATCTATATATCTATATATCTATATATCTATATATCTATATATATATGTTAGAGGTTGACCAGCCTTTTAATATCAATACCTAATTTTGTAAATGATGAAAATAGGTCATTCAAAGTTTAAACATCTCTCTGAGACCCAGTTTCCTCATCTTCAAAAATGGGAATCATTCTTAACCTGAGATTATTCTAAGAATTAAATGTGTGCTTAGCATATGGCATATGGTAAGCATTCAAGAATGGGTAGATGCTTGGATTATATTTGTGATGATTTGTCAATGCCTTTAGGAAATTTCAAATTTTCTGTTTACTTATTGAATAAATTCAGCATGTCTCCCAAACAAACAAAACCTCGTCTTTCCCATTACCATTTATATTTATCTGTAAATTCAATAATATCCAACCAATGTGCTTTTTATGGAAATGACCCTCCCTAGACTGCAGATCCTGCTGTGTTCTGAAGAATCCTCCTGGTGATTTATGCCACATCCAAATCCATCTCATCTCCCATGTAATGGCTCAAGGTTGAGGCACTATGAAACACTAAATAGAACTCGTACATCAACTTAAGTTTCTGATACCTTTCATATCTTTTTTTCACACTTTCACTTTCTTAAAGTCTCTTTTTCTACAGGCTTTTCCTGTTGCCAATCGAATTATCATTACTTTAAAATAGAGAATTGAAATCTGAGAACATATATTAATATTTAGATAGTGTGGTATCAGCTTTGATTTTACACTTTTCTTTTATTATAGTTTGCACAATTATAATGTAATAAATATTTATATAACTGTCTCTGGAAATCTCTCTTCATTAGGTTGTAATATGTGGAAGTGCACATTTTGGGTATTTTAGTTTTTTGTAGCCCATGTTATGTGCCTGGATCTCGCAAACATGGGCCTATACAGTGAATGATCTTTTTTTCCATGTCATTTACACACATAAAGCTACCATATTTCCCCAAAAATAAGACCTAACTGAAAAATAAACCTTAGCATGATTTTTCAGGATGACATCCCCTGAACATAAGCCCTAATGTGTCTTTTGGAACAAAAATTAATATAAAAGCTGGTTTTATTTTCAGGGAAACATGGTACTTCATCTTGCAATATGTCAATTATTATTGATATTGCATGTTTCTTTTATTTCAAACCAGTCATTTGTTTATTCAGTCATCTATATTTATCTTTCCTTTAGCCTTTATTACCAGTTGTTCTCATTAACTATTGTACATCAGTTCTGCTGGTTTCTAAACATGTGAAAACAGCATCTGAATGCATTCTAACAATAGATTTGTAATTTACAAAAAGAAAAATGTTTACATTGGGTCTCCCTATCAAGTTAGGGAAAAAGTTAATAAATGTTCATATTAATATCTGTTTACTGTATATATATATATATATATATATATATATATATATATATATATATATACACACACACACACACATACATGGGTATACACAATTGCCCCCTTTTAACAACTTTCTGTTCAGGCCATAACATTTATAATGCTCTTGATTTTAAAATAGTCACTTAAATATACACCTGCATGGTTGGCAAGCCGTTTGTGTCTATGTTTTCCCATGTCTCAGAGCTTACATATATCCTTAGCCAATGAGAGTCAGCAAACACTCTTCATGGGCCACTTTTAAACAATATGAATGAATGTATCAACATACTGCAAATTTTCTCATCCAATAATGGCAACTTCCTCACTATTGAAAGTATTGCTTTTCTTTGGTGATCTCACTCTCTCCTGACCTGGGGAGATTTGTCTGATTCTGGGAGACAAAAGAATTGCAAGTGGTAGTGCTTGATTTATACCAAATAAACAATGGAATATTATGTGGATGTTAAAATGCAAGGTTTAGAATGTTAGTCACCTTAAAAAAAAATTGGTAGAAACAAAACAGAGTTCAAAAACATCACTGTAGATTGGGGAGACGAGTAGTTACATGAACGGTTTATGAAGACATCTCTAACCTGAAGTATATCACAGGAATTTGGAGATTAGAAAGAATGGGTTACAAACAGGCCTGCAAACCACTTCTCACATTCTTTTTTAAATTAAAGTTTATTGGGGTGACAATTTTTAGTAAAGTTACATAGATTTCAGGTGTACAGTTCTGTAATACATCATCTACATATATCACATTGTGTGTTCACCACCCAGAGTCAGTTCTCCTTCCATTACCATATATTTGATCCCCTTTACCCTCATATACCACTTACCCTCTGGTAACCATGAACTATTGTCTGTGTCTATGAGTTTTTGTTTCATTTGTTTGTCTTGTTCCTTTCTTGTTTTCAGTTTTGCATGCTATATATCTGTGAAATCATATGGTTCTCGACTTTTTCTGACTTATTTCGCTTAGCATAATAATCTCGAGACCCATCCATGTAGTCACAAATGGTACTATGTCATCTTTTCTTATGCAGAATAGTATTCCATTGTATATATGTACCACAATTTCTTTATCCAGTCATCTATCGAAGGATACTTTGGTTGTTTCCATGTCTTGGCCACCGTAAACAAAGCTGCAATGAACATCAGAGCACACATGTCTTTACCAATAAATGTTTTCAGATATTTTAGGTAGATACCCAGGAGAGGGAATGCAGGGTGATATGGTAATTCTATTCTTAATTTTTTGAGGAACCTCCATGCTGCCTGAAACCAGACTACTATCTGTCACTGTGTACCAAAATTAACTCAAAATGGATCAAAGACCTGAAACAATAAACTGCATAGAAGAAAACATAGGTACTAAACTTATGTACCTTGGGTTCAAAGAGGATTTTATGAATTTGACTTCAATGGCAAGGAAATAATAGCTAAAATAAATGAATGGGACTATATCAAACTAAAAAGCTTCTGCACTGCAAAAGAAACTATCGACGAAATAAAGAGGCAACCAACCGAATGGGAGAAGATTTTTGCAAACAATGCCTCTAATAAGGGGCTAATATCCAAAATATATAAGGAACTCATACAACTCAACAACAACAACAAAAGCAAACAATCCAGTTTAAAAATGGGCAGAGGACCTGAATAGACATTTCTCTAAAGAGGACCTACAAATGGTCAATAGACACATGAAAAAAATCCTCAACGTCGCTAATGATCAGAGAAATGCAAATAAAAACCACAATGAGATGTGATGATAGAATGACTGTCATCCACAACTCAAATGATAACAAGTGTTGGAGAGGCTGTGGAGTAAAAGGAACCCTCATACACTGCTGGTGGGAATGCAGACTGGTGCAGCAACTATGGAAGGCACTTCTCACTTTTATATCCAAGAAAATAAAATTACTCATATCAAATTGGCTTGTAAACCTCTTGACTAGAGCTTATGGCAAACACAGTAATTATACTTTCTGGCAGAAAGAGCTCTTATCTATGGAATTCCTTTATAACTAGTTGAACTGCATTGCTTACTAAAAACAAATCTTCAACTTATTGATTTATGTGGGCATTTCTAGCAAGGGAATATCATAGCAATTCCAGAACTAATAGGTATAACAATGGAGACATTTTATAAAGAAAATGGTTTTCTTTGTGCTTAGCAAGTCCACATAGAAATGTGAAAACTCAAAGAGAGTGTAACCTAAAGCTGGAAGAAAGGACAAGGAGAGTTCCATCAACCAACTCAGATTTCTCTCTTTTCCAAATGCTTTGAGATTGCCTGTCTTTTGAATTATCAGTGAAATGAGAGGAACCATGGTATATGTGATTTGGCAATTCCACTCATTGTGGTTTTCAATGTAAAGATACTGGGAGAGTGTATCCATAGGGCTTGTGCTACAAGAAGCCCACGCTAAACTGTGTTATTGGCTGAATTGTGTCCCTCCCCCTCATTCATATGTACCTCAGAATATAACCCTAGTACCTCCGAATATAACCATATTTGTAGATTCGTTCTTTAAAGAGGTGACAGACTTTAAATGAGGCCATTAGGGTGAAACCCTAATCCATTATGGCTGCTGTCCATATAAGAAGAGGGAAGGCACCCAGATGTTTATACAAAAAGAAAAAGCCATGTGAGGACTCAATGAGAATATGGATGTCTGCAAAACAAGAAGCGCAGCCTCAGGAGAAACCAAACATTTAGACACCATAATATTGGACTTCCGGCCTTCAGAACTGTGAGAAAATAAATTTCTGTTGTTTAAGCCCCCCAGACAGTTCTATTTTGTTATGGCAGCCCCAGCAGGCTAATAAATATTAATTTTGTTTCTATGATAGTATGACTGTATTCTCATGAATACATACTTTTGCTTAAAAGGATATGTAATATGATATATATTCATTAATGGTTTAACTCAAGGTGAAAACTTCATGGAACCTTGGAACCTTAGTGATAGTCTACTATTTTATAGATATCAGCAGAGGCCAAAGCAAGATGACAAATCATGTGTTCCTAAATATAATGGGGCTTGAGATAGGCCAATTATTAATACATTTCTTCTTAATTGTGCACTCTAAACTTTATTAAAGGCTAACTAGAGAAAGGAGCTCGGTGGAAAAAATGGGCTTGCTAAAAGCATTCCAGAATTCATCATAATAACCTACCCTATCAGGGCAGTGCTAGAAATGGTCAGACATTTCCTAATCACTCCAATTAAGAATCAGACTTTCTCTTGAAATAAAAAAAAAACTGGAATGTGTCTTTCTTGTCTGCAAGTAGTACTAAAGAGAAAAAATAATGTGCATATGTGTGTGTGTGTTTGTGTTTGTATGAAGTTGAGGTGCTTTAATTATCTATTGCCGCATAACACATCATCCCAATATTTAAAACAACACTCACTTATTTGTTCACAAATCTTCAATTGGGATGGAACTCAATGAAGAAAGATTGTCTCAGATCCAAACAGCATATGCTAGAAGTATAACATCCAGGATGGCTCTTCCCTAACATGTCTGAATCCTAGCTGAGATGGCTGGACTGTCATTTGACTCTCCCCACATGGCCTCTCTTCATAGCTAGTTTTGTTTTCCTTCCTGTGTGGAAGTCTGAGTTTAGCCAGACTTCTTAGCTGGTGGCTTACTTGCTCCAGTGCACAAAAAAGAAACTACTAATAACTGAAGTCTGAAGTTACAGAATGGCATTTTCACCATATTTTCTGATTAAAATAGTTACAGAGTGAGACAAGATACAAGGGGAGGGAAAATAGACTGTTGCTTGATGGAGGTTTGATAATAAGAAATGGCAAAACCAGAAGAGAAATTGTTGCAGTAGTTTTTAGAATGAACTGCTTACTAAGTGATCCCAACATGCCAAGTTCTTTCAGAATTTCAATCAAGTAAGTCACAAAACCTTACCTGATATGAAATAAATATATTGTAGAATAATCATGAATGTTAAATAATTGGGCTTAAATTATTAGGAGTTTAAGCTAATATAAAGAGAAAATGCAGGAGTGAGAAAGAAAGGTTTTTAGCCTACCATTACTGAATTATATAAAAACGTTAATTGTGTAATTAACTTTAAAGGATCTATATGTGTATACGTATATAGCATCCTTTAATGTTAATTACACATATATATCTATTATATATATAACATATATATATATATATATAATGTTTATATATATAATGTTTATATATTATATATATAACATATATATAATATAATGTTTATTTATATTTATTTAAACCACTGCTTCAGCATTCAAGTGCCTTCTATATGCCACACCCTGTCCTATCCTCTGGAGATGCAGTATATGAAATCCATAATCTAACAATGGATTTAGAGTGTGTGTGTTTGTGTGTGTGTGTGTGTGTGTGTGTGTTTGTGTGTGTGTGTGTGTTTGTGCATGTTGTGGGGTTGGTAGTTATGAGAAACAAATGAATGTATAATATATAATAAAGAAATGTAAGGTGAAGAAAAATAAAGCTAGGTGAGGGGGAAGAGAATATTCTTGTTCTTTTCCCTTCTGCATATTCCCCTGTCATAGCACAATCACTGTAATGACCGAATTTTCTGTTTCCTCTTGGCTTTCCCCCAAGGCAAAGAGAACTTTAAGGAAAGAGATCATATTTTATGCTCCAAATTTAAATTAGTACAGAACCTGGATGTACTAGTAGCTCAATCATTGTCTGTTGAACTTCATAATCCATCAGTCTGTCTTCTCTTACCAATTTTTCTGCAGGAAAAATATTTCCACAGTGATATGAGCTAAGATATGCACAATGTTTCCACTTAAACTCTGCTTTAAATATCATTTTTTAAAACTAAAACTCTATTTATAATAGCACACATTTTACATTTAACAAACATTAAAAAAAAAAAAAAATGTTTCCTGCTTACCAGGAGACACCAATATGCTCTTCTAGAAGAAGTGTCCCACCTATGTTGAGAATCACCTGTCTGAGTTATATTGATTTCCAAATGAAAACATGCTGCAGTTGGCTGCAGTTCCCAGCAGGCCTCCTTTAATTATGTTACCTCTTTTTCCTTCTTTCCATTGTCTACTACATTTCTACCTTATAATTATGTGTATCCAGTGTTTAATGTCGAGCAGGACTAAATAGATTCTGGTATCAATTCCAGTCACCACAACAAGTGATTCTCAGGACACCAACTGGGTGTCGTACAGTTCACCTAAATTAACATTTTCTACCAGGAGATAGCATCGGGTTCTGCAGGATAAGGGTTCAGTTCTTCAATACTGGCCTCCACTTCAGGCACCAGTCACAAGCCCAGGTTGTTCCCTCGGATGCTGGCCAATATTTGTTACAGATTGGAGGTCCCAACAACCCCATCCGTGGACTTCAGATGCCAGTTGCTAAGTCCAGGTTGTAACCTGAACTTCAGACCAAGTAGCTATAAATCAGAATTTCCCAAGCCTCCTCCTTGGGTTCAAGTAATTTGCTAGAGCTGGTCATAGAACTCAGACAAACGTTTTACTTACTAGATTACTGATTTATTATAAAAGATATAACTCAGAAACAGCCATATGGAAGAAATGCATAAGACAAATCATGGAGAGAGGGCACAGAGATCCCATGCTCTCTCTAGGAGAGTCACTCTCCCAGCACCTCCATGTGTTCACCAACCCAGAAATTCTCCAGCTCTGTCCTTTGGGGTTTTAAAGGAGGTGTGATTGAATAAATCATTAGCAGTTGGAGATTGATTCAACTTCCAGCTCCTCTCTCCTACCTGGAGGTCAGGCAGGTGGGATTGAAAGTTCCAACCCTCTAATCACATGGTTGGTTCCTCCGGTTACCAGCCCCCATCCTTAGGTGACTTAGGAGCATTCCCAAAATCACTTCCTTAACGTAACAAAAGACACTTTTATGACTCGCTTCAGAAATTCCAAGAGTTTTAGGACCTCTGCGCCAGAAACAAGACTAAGACCAAATATATACTTCTTATTATAAATCACAATATCACAAAGACTTAATAGCCACCACTTTTAGTATGCTTGATATGTATGTATCAGACACTTCCCAGTATGCTCAGACTCTCATATTTTTTATTTCATTTAATACTGACAACAACCTGTTAAAAGCAGATGATTAAACTGAAACTTAGAGAGCTAAGGGCACAGCCAAACTGAGAGCTTGTGTATGATCCAGCTGAGACTTAAAACCAGTCCCTGCCCATTTCATAACTTTCTGCAATTCAGCAGTATGCTCTAATACATAATTATCTGCTCTAAATTGGATGTCTGATATCTTTTTGAAAGTCCAAACTTAGTTGATTTCGTTATGAACTCCCCCATTCCA
Source organism: Rhinolophus sinicus (assembly GCF_057876585.1). NCBI lineage: Eukaryota > Metazoa > Chordata > Mammalia > Chiroptera > Rhinolophidae > Rhinolophus > Rhinolophus sinicus. The sequence goes on from NC_142501.1 coordinate 195,033,738, forward strand.
GATATAAATTACATTACCTCAATATCTTTGGCATTGGAATATCTGTTTATATAACAGTTTTTAATGTTTGTTAGATGACAAACCCTGTAAAGTATATGAAAAAATAAAAACAAAACAAAACTATGGACACTCTGCATATATATTGCATTCGAGTTCCTAAAGCTTGTAGATGTTCTGAAGCCTGTTCATTATGTCCTTTCAAGTGATATTTTCCAAAGTACAGAAAGACTATTATTTGCACATCCCAAATTAGATAACATTGACTCATGTATTGCAAGGTAAAGCTATTTTAAATTTTGTATCCATCATCATGTTTATAAAAGGAAATCCAGTTTGGTGTTACTATGTCTTTACCACCTTAAAAAAATTCAGTTTCAACTAAGTGAGAGCAGATCTCAGGCTAAAAGCCGTCAGCAGAAAATGCTATCTAGCTATATTTAATAAAATTGCTTGCTTTTATAATATTATTTTTGCTATATTCATTTGTTCATTTGTTTATTATGCACCAGAAGACTTTCAAGCATAGTTTTAAGTGCTTTAGAAATATTAACTCACTTATCATCAATGACCTGTGCCAGTGATACAAAGTTTTCTTCTAGATAAATTATTTAAGTTTAAAAAGTGAGTTAATTAAAAGAAAGAATTGGCATAAAGATTTCTCAAAAGACTTTTGGTATGATGTGTAGATTACTAAAATTTGTGAAATATTTTCTTAATGAGTGTTAGATTTTCTTGCATAAATAATATAAACCACACCTTAGGTGATCTATTCCCTTTTTTAATAATATTAGTTTTTATCATACTGGAGAAAATTGTGTCTCTTAATGGTAGAAGATGATCATTACCTATATATTCCTATGTATTTTGCTTTTAAAGAGAAGTATAGTGTGAAGAAGTCAGTGAATGTTAAACAAGCTACTGCAGTTGTTCTTATGCCATTCATAATGCCCTCCTGAGAGAATTTGAGGTAAAGAAGGAAAGTTGGCCGGAAGCAATGATATAGCCATATTTGTACACAACCCTTAGTTAGAGACTGAAGGAAAAGACAACCAGTGGGAATAGATACCTTCCCATTCATATCATATTCCACCTTCCCATTCTTGACACATATCCCACTGTTTGCTAACAGCCATTTTCATTTTTACTTTTTTGACTGTGTTATATATGGCAAGTTACTTAGATAGAAATAGAAAAATCTATTTCCACTGGTTGTCAGTACATTCTCATAAATCTGAAATAAAATATTTTGCTTATAAGCAATGTTTCTGTTTGTTTTTTTCTGAAATAGTGTAATTCATACAAGGAATATGGCTACTGAGGCTATCATAATACAAAGTCCAAGATTAATATACGAATGATGTTTTAATGATAGAGAATGAGAATTGTTTTTAATTTGTTTGAAAAAAAAATTGTGTCAGAGAAAAAACAGGAAAAAAATATCTTCTAGACAGAATGGAGAATATAAAAAGAATATGTTTTGATAACATTCACTTGATATAGGAAATCAAAGCAAGTTATAGTTGTTCTCCATGTTCATTGTATATAATAGGAAGACAGATTGAAAATAAATCCATTTAAATACCTTCCTTATCAAGTTTTTAATGATATCAGTAAATGTTCTCTTTCCTACCCTTTGGTATCAACTTTCCAGGATATGTTTCTTTTCTTTCTTACTGCCTTCCCTCCCCCAGTCTCGCCTCCCTCCCTCTCTTTCTTTTTCTCTTTCTTCTTTCACTCTCTAATATTGTTTTCCTTCCTTCTTTCATCCCTCTGTTCTTTTTACTTCATAAAGTGTATCCAGTTTAATCAGTTTTATTTGTCAGGAAAGCATTCTAAAATGTGGTAAATGAGTAGAAATCTTCAAGAAGCTTAACATGTACAAATAAAGATTAAAATAACACATGTTTAAAAATTGAGAAAGAACTATAAAATCATAAGTGTAGGTTGGAACAAAGTTTTAGGAGAGTTTATACCATGCAGAAATGAATTCTAGCTATAGTTACACTTTCTGGAAGAGTTTGTATTAGGCTGAAATTTGAAAGATGACATAAAATTTCTACAGGGGAAAAGTATCCTGGGAGACTGGAATCTCAGAAAACCAATGCAATATTATTAAAGACATTGATAAAGGGAAAGTAGATGGCATTCTTAGAAACTCAGCATTAAATTTTATAATACCAGTTTTTTTTTTCCAAGAGAGCACTATTCAATGGGCAAGTAATCCATTTATATTTATAATCAAAGTTAAGTAACTGTAAATATTTAAGCCATATAAGAAAATGCAAATGTAGTATGACTTAATAAATAAAAAATAAAAACAGTTATCAAAACCTATGAAGTGGGAGAAAGGAAGAAGGAAGAAAATATAAGCACTAATTTCTTATTAGGTAATGCCCTACATGGTGAAAGTCATATTTTTTTAAAATGCCATATTGAAAGATTAAATAAAATGATTTGAATTTTAATTAATTCTTGACATAATGACTATTCAGTTAATGCCTTTCTGTCAAAAGTGTTTTTAAAAAGGTGTACATGTTTTTAATGATTTTTTTTTTAAAGAATGAAACTTTTGCCCCAAAACACACAAAAAAACGTACTATATAAACTGACATTTTGACGTTATGATTTTAGGCAAAGATACATGTAAAAACAAGTTTCTAGTCAGAAATCATCATCTAGGATGTCTGAATTTTACAACCTTTTCTCAACCCCTTTCTCCACTTCCCTTCTTTATTTTTCTGTTTCCTTTTTCGTATTAGCAATTATCATATTCCAGAGTATTATTTTGTATATGGATGTTGTTATTGATTCCTGGAATTACATTTTTAACTCATAAACATAAATACAATAATTAAAAAACACATTTATATAGGTATATGGAATTAGTACTATCCCAAATTTTTCCCTTACAAATTTGAGCAAAATAGTGTGCATTAAATACAGCAAACTATAGCACATAATATATATTTTTGTATCTATCTATCTATCTATCTATCTATCTATCTATCTATCTATCTATCTATCTATCTATCTCTGTATTCTTTAAGAGAAAAGTGAACCTTCCCTGGTACTGAAGTACAAGTGACATCTCCGCCACGGGTCCTTAATACAGAGGAAATAATTTGATGAACTTGATGTTCTCAATGACATTCTGACAATAAATGTACCAAGAGTTTTCATGGGTGTCCTTCGATGTAAACCAAAGACATAACATCAAAATATAATTAAATATAAATTAAGTTTGTGAGATGTAAGACAATGTAGTTTAAGTAGAGTATTCAATTATCTGATTATATATATATATATATATATATATATATGTGTGTGTGTGTATATATATACACATATATATTATAAACTGAATATATGTATATATTGAATTTATACACACACTGAATATGAAATCTATTTAAACATGTAGTTCCATCTGTGGATCTAGTTATTTGAAAATGTTTTTTCAAAATGATACTAAGTGGTATATTTCCACAACTTGGGAATTCACGTTACTCACTGCCTACCTATTTTGCACAAGCACTGTGTGGGCCCTGAGGATACAACAGTCAATGAGAGTGAGGAAGTGGCTACCCACTTTGAATTGAGGAGGCTAAGGAAGCAGAACTGAAAAGCACATACAACTAAACAGTTAAGACTGATAAGTGCTAAAAAAGGAAATCAACAGGGCTCTGACAGGAAGTGCTTTGTAATCACCACTATAAAGAGATTAGTCAGGAAAGGATTCCTGATGATGAAACATGAAAGATAAAGCAGATAATCATGCTCAACATCAGGAGAAGGGTGCTTGCTTAGTATTGTCTCTAAGTGGACAGGCCTTGTGTTGGGAAAGGACTTGGCCTATCTGCGAAACTCATGGATGCTATGGGAGTAATGTAGGGAAGCGAGATAATCAATATAAAATAAAGTTGCAGAGATGATCGGGAGTAAAATTATTGAAAGAATTACAGGCCATGACTCGGAGTTTAGATTTTACCAAAATCCAGGGACAATGTTTATATTTTAAACAAGGGGGTGTAGTGATATGAATTGTGGTTTGCAGAAAACTCTCTGGTTGATACGTGTGAACTGTTTCAAGGACAGTAAGAGTGTGATGGTGATGAAGTTGGATGTTATTGTAGTGGTCCAAGCAAACATCTGCCAGTAAATTCAACTTGAGTAGTGAGTGACCGCAGAACTACCTTCAAGATGCGTGTGGGGGTCAGAATTGAGAGGACTTGCTGACAGATTAGATGTTGCAAATGAAGGAAAGAAAATAAACAAGCAGGGTAAAGAAGGGATGAGTTTAGGGGCAGGGATGTTATAGAAGCAAACGTACAATTTGGAACATGCCAAATTTGAGATGTCTACGAGGCCTCTGAAAGAAGATGTTACGTAGGTATGGATGAAAAAAGGGGCTCTATAGAAAGTAACCTCACAGGGTGATCTGATCGTAAATTCCTAACTGGACAGGTCATGGTGGGTATTAATGAGCTAGACATCTAACTTTTTAGTAAAACGTTTATCTTTGCCTTAAGCAATCTCTAGCCATTGTTTATGTGCATCTAGGCTAACAAGTTTTTGAAATAAGCCATAACCACCTGCAAGAGAGCACATGATCTTAACTGTTCGGTAATCCCATCCCTGAGTTGCTTCCTTCCTCTTCCCTGTAATCTTCATTGTGTTCCCTCTTTAATCTCAAATGCATAAAAGAAGCTGCAAAACTGTTATTCTCCAGAGCATTTCAGATCTTGCTCCCTGACATATGTCATCAGTTTGGCTTAAATAAACTCATAAAAATTCTCTATAGGTTTGGACATTTTTTTATGTCAACATAGGCATTTAGGTATATGAGTTTCAAGACATTCTTAAAGAGAGATGCAGTCCAAAGCCACCGAACTGGATGAGATATCCCAAAGACATAGTACAGACGGAATACAAAATGGTCCTTTGAGAAAACAATGTTTACAGTTTGGTTATGTGAGAAGGAAATAGAAAACAAGATTGAGTTTGAAGCAAAGGGACTAACTAGTAAAGTGGGAAGAAAAATGAGAAAATACGGTTTTGCTGAAGCCAAGAGAGAAAAGTGGTTAAAGATAGCAGTGTATGGCTTGTGTATATCAACCTGAGCTAAAATAAATAAATAAATAACATTTATAAAAGTACATATAGCATAAAATACTTTGATTAAGAAAAAAGAAAACTTAAGTTTCCTATTCATTTAAATTGCAGTAGGCCAAATATCAGAGAACAAAAATTGCCATCAGAATTCTCGACTTTGCCTGAGAAGGAGGTTGTTTGTATTATGCATCTCTGACATCTTATTATATCCCCAGTGTCATTACTATCAGAAGGACTATTTATCATCTTAAAATATGATTCATCTGTTCATAAACTACAGAATTTAAGGGGTTTAATGTGGCATGGATTGTTACATATACTTCTCAAAACAATTCTATGAAATGAGGATTATTATTATCATCCATTATGCAAATGAAAAAAACTAAATTTTTTGCAAGTTGACATGACATGCTTATATGTCACAGTATAAAAAGTGCTAGTTTGAATAAACCATGTCTGGCTGAATTCTGGTCCTATGTTCTTGACCATTTTGTGATAGATCTTACTTTTCAACTAATAACCACCTTCTAAGATATATTTCTAAGTTGATGCATTTATACTTATCGATTTAGGTCAAATTTTGTCAATATTTGTTGAATTCTAGGTTTGATACATTAGGCAGATTATTTATTCTCTTTTCTTCATTGACTAATTTTAAAAACCAGCTAATCATTAATCTGCATAATTATAATCTAACAGTTTACATTTTTTTCTCGATAAAGTAGCTATTAAACTACTTAAATAATGCAATCTGAAGAATACTTGCCTGTTTTATGTGTTAGCAATATTGACATAATTTTATTCATATTCCATATCCTTATCTTACACAGAGTATACGTCTATTTTCACTAAAGTGATCAAGTTATTTTCATTTCATTCACTTTATCTAAAATTCCCCCAAAATTAGATACAATAATTATTCAGTTTTCTTCACAATACTCCTTAAATGACCATTACTTTTCTAATGTCTGAATAGGATATGCATGTGCAAAATTATCAATAATTTAAATAGTTGGAATTATAAAGATTATTCCCTAGATTGGTATTTTCTTCTATTTAGCATAGGTAAGCTGCCATCGCTAGGGTTGTCAGGGCATCTTAAAATAAAAGGAAAGCAACATTCTCTGAAAAGCTTTAACTGAGACAATAGGAAAATTGACGACTTTTCCATTCAATTGTAGATTTTTTTAATGATTAAAATTCTTGAATTTTAAACCAAAGCGTACTATTGAGTGTTAGATGATTAATGATCTGCATCTAGCAGATTCAACTACAAAAATAAAGCAAAACAGACTTACTATACCATGCATTTAGGTACTTTGTCACCTCAATTGCTCATCACTATTTTTCTCCAGTTTTTCATTGTTTAATCTACCAAAAATCTTTTTTGACATCAGAACGGATCATATCAGAATCCCTAGTTGTGCCATTTCTGGAGCTCTTCCTGTCTGCCAAGCTGTGAAGACCGAAGCCCTCATTTAAATAGCTAAGAGATTTGGACATATTACTTGACTCAGTTTTTTTCATCTCTAAAAAGGGGATTAATATACATACTAAGCCCTAAAGCTGTAAGTTTTATTTTAACATTCTTGTAGTTTTCTTCCATTGCAACAATAGTCATCTTGAAAAAGAGTTTATCTACCACTGCTTGAGTCAAAATGTGTGCTATTACTTCCACCTCCAATTTCTACAACTTTTGAATGATGGGTATGTTTAGTTCCCCCTACCAAAAATCTTAACTGTGTTTAAAATTATGTAACTATTTTCACATAGTTATAATTTGATATTCACGGGACTCAAGGCAGGAGAAACATACAGAGCAGCAGCTACCCTTGCTAACTTTGTTCTGAAACACACTTCTCTAACTCTGCCTTTATTTTCCAAATACCATTGTTTAGCCTACATTTTCAAACTCAATTAGCCTAAATTTTCTCCGGTTCTTAACCACTGATATTTACTTTCATACCTCAGTGGTAGAAATATTCTTAATTCTTTTCCCTAAAAACTGTGGCTGTGGCTTGATTCTGTCAGCTGCCACTCGAGGGATTAAGGTTCCTATTTTAAAAATGGAATTTTCCAGAATTGCACAAATAGCCTTCTCAAATTTATATCACCTACCCGTATTTCTGTGCTCTTCTCACCAGGAGGAAAATACCATTGTTTTATCTTTGATCTGTTTGACTGATTATTATTTGCATGATTTGTCCTCGGATATTTCTAATCCATAGAGACATCCTATATTGCTCACCTAACAGAAACTCTTCTAAGAACTAGTCCAGCCCCCTGGCATCGATCCTATTTTAGTAGCTAGGATGTAGGATAAAGCTGATTTCTATATTTCTAAGTAAAGATTATGCTTACTTTGTAACTTGATGTAGTCCTCAGGTATAGACTCCATTTTTCGCTCAATCATTTTATGAGATGGTTCAATATTCTTCATTTACAGATAGTCTGACTTCATTTCTCAAACAGAGCCTTTCAACATATATAGAAAGAAAATCAGGCCATAGACATATATGTTTAAAGTAAAACACAGAACAATGAATGGTAAGATGTCAAAACGGCTTGAAAACCAAACAAATAAATCTGACAATACCAATTGCTGGCATGGATGTGGAACAACAGCAGGAGCTCTCATTCCATTCATTGCTGATGGGAATGCAAAGTGGTACAGCCACTCTGGAAAATAGTTTGGAAGTTTCTAACAAAACTAAATATAATCTTGCAATGTTACCTAGAAATTATGCTTCTGGGTTGAATACCAGGTTCACAAAAAAACAAACTACAATGACAAAAACATTAAAAACAAAACAAAACAAAACAAAACAAAACAAAACAAAAACGCTGCATGCAAATATTTACAGCAGTTTTATTCATACTTACAAAAAGCTCAAAGCAACCAAGACATCTTCAATAGATGAATAAAGATCAAAATAGTGCTTATTATCTTCGGGACCTTATCCACTCAAAAGAGATATATGGTAGCTTCCTAAATGGCTGATAACATTCTAAACTTGATATAGATTGTGCTTACCTCGGAGCGTATATCCATGTAAAAAATTCATTAAGTTGTACACGTTTATGTTTATATCTTACAGCTCAACTAGAAATAAATAGAACTAATCTTTGGCAAGTATTTTAAAATTATGTAACTATTTGCACATAGTTATAATTTGATTTGTTTTCATAACAGAAAACATTAAGTTTTCTACAGAACATTTTTCACTAAGAAAATATCATTTTTGAGCCTGTTATGGCAAGCATTAAGCTAACAATTCATTAAGCAGTTGAAAAATTACTTCACGCTGCTGTGGACATTATTGGCACATTGTGTCTAAGCCATTAGCCCTCAGTATAAGAGTGGTATGGGAGTGAGCAATACATTGGAAAATACGATTCCATAAATGGATTTGAAGCTGGAAGTCATTTAAGGAGTTTAGAACTTTATATTGAAATAGTCTATAAATCACTTGGAAATGGTTCATCTCAACATGTTGCTAACATCTTCAGAAGTATTCAAGACAGTAATCCATTATAATTTCTATCTCATTCTAGACTATACTTCTAACTACATAAAAGTTTGCATAAAATAAAAAGTTAAGAAAGTGTCGAAACACTAGAACATTATGAAACCCCATGATAATCTGTGAAAAATGTATAGGTTCTATAAGATGATTGTTTTAAAATTTCAACTAAATTGATGTTTCAAGCATTTTCTCTCTCCTCACTATCCCCACCCCCACCTTCCAAAAAAGTTCTGTCACAATTTGGCAAAAGAGACTGCGAAAGCTTAACTGAAAAAGATAAAATAGTGACATTCCACGTGTGTGCATGTGTGTGTGTGTGTGTGTGTGTGGTGTCTACTTAAGTCTAAAGGTACCACATAAGACTTTTCCTGAACTAACTTGGGTTTGACTCAGTGAAATAATCAATTTATTCTGGTTTCATAAAAATATAATCTTTGATTTATTATCTCCTTTTTTTAACACAGAAATTGAAAACTGTGTAATAGATACTTCATACTTCCCTATGTATTCCCTAGAAATATATCGGTGTTTAAAATAATTCTGGATTTTTCTGTCAACACAGTTGTTCTGCAGCTGAGATACTGAAGAATATACAGTTAATCCTGGGAGAGTCACGACCAAACTGAAATAGAGTGAGTGATACTAAGGCAGAGAGCATGTAGCAACCTACTCACTATAGTGATATGTAGGGGAGCAAAAGTTCTCAAATGTTCTAGTTAGCGTCATTGAATGAAACTCTGCAGCTGCATTGTTCAATATATATATTGTTGTTGTTAAAATTTTTTGGATGACAATGGTTAGTAAAATTATGTAGGTTTCAAATGTACAATTCCATAATCCATCATCTGTATATTGCGTTGGGTATTCACCACCCAAAGTCAATTCTCCTTCCATCACCATCTGTTTGTCCTCCTTTACCATCTTCTACCACTCACTTCCCATCTTACCCTCTGGTAACCCCTAAACTGTTGTTTGTTTCTATGAGTTTTTGTTTCTCTGGTTGCTTGCAGTTTTATATTCCACATTTGATTGAAATCATATGGTTCTTGACTTTTTCTGTCTGACTTATTTTACTTAGCATGATAATCTCAAGATCCATTCATGTTGTTGCACATGGCATTATTTCATCTTTTCTTATGGCTGAGTAACCTTCTATTGTATATACATACGACATCTCTTTAATCATCTATTGAAAGACATTTCAGTTGTTTCCATGTCTTGGTCGCAGTGAATAATGCTGCAATGAACATAGGGTACATATATCTTTATGGATAAATGTTTTCAGATTTTTTTTGTGTAGACACCTAAAAGAGGGATTGCTGGGTCATATGGTAATTCTATTCTTACTGTTTTGAGGAACCTCCAAACTGTTTTCTGAGCAGCTTTACTAATAAACGTTCTCACCAGCAGTGTCTGAGGGTTCCTTTTTCTCCAAGCCTTTCCAACACTTGTTATTATTTATCTTATTAATGATAGCCATTCTAATAGCTGTGAGGTAGTATCTCATTGTGGTTTTGATTTGCACTTCCCTGTAAGCTAGTGTAGCTGAGTATTTTGTCATATAGTATCTGTTGACTGTTTGTATGTCTTTTTGGAAGAAGTCTCTGTTCAGGCTCATTTTTTAATTGCATTTTGTGGTTGTTGAGTTGTATGATTTCTTTACATATTTTGTATATTAACCCATTATCAGGAGTGCTGTTTGCAAATATTGTCATCCGTTTGGTTGGTTGACTGTTTGTTTTGTTGATGGTTTATTTTGCTATGTAGATGTTTGATATAGTCCCATTCATTTATTTTATTATTTTATTTTTCTTTTAGTTCCCTTGTCTTTGAGGTCAAGTTCATAAAATCCTCTCTAAATCCAAGGTCTGTATGTTTAGTACCAATGTTTTCTTCTATGCAGTTTATTGTTTTCAGTCTTATATTTAGGTCTTTGATCCATTTTGAGTTAATTTTGGTGTATGCTGACAGATAGCAGTCTAGTTTTATTCTTTTACATGTGGCTTTCCAATTTTCCAAGCACCGTTTATTGAAGAGGCTTTCTTTTCTCCATTGTATGTTTTTGGCTCTTTTGTCAAAAATGATCTGCCCACATATATGTGCGTTTATTTCTGGGTTCTCAATTGTGTTTCATTGGTCTGTGTGTCTGTTTTTCTGCCAATACCGTGCTGTTTTGATTATTGTTGCATTTTAGTATAAATTGAAGTCAGGAGTGTGATACCTCCTGCCCTGTTCATTTTTCTTAGGATTGCTTTGGCTATTTAGGGTCTTTGGTTATTCCATACAAATCAGATGATTTTTTTCTGTTCTATTTCTTTAAACATTGCCATTGGGATTTTGCTGGGATTGCATTAAATCTGTACGATGCTTTGGGTGATATGGTCATTTTAACTATGTTAATTCTTCCAGTCCAGGAACATGAAATATCTTTCCATTTCTTTGTTTCTTCTTCAATTCCTTTTAATGATCTCTTATAGTTTTCAGTGTATAGGTCCTTCATATCCTTGTTAAGTTTATTCCTAGATTTTTGTTGTTGCAACTGCAAAAATAATTTTGTTTATTTATTTATTTTTCTGAAATTTCATTGTTAGTATATAGGAACATAATGGATTTTTATACATTGATTTTGTATCCTGCAATTTTACTGTATTTGTTTATTGTTTCTAATAATTTTTTTCTGGATTCATTAGAGTTTTCGATATAAGGAATCATGTCTGCTGCAAAAGGTGACAATTTGACTTCATTCCCAATTCGGATCCCTTTTTCTTTTTTCTCTTGCCTAATTGCCCTAGCTAGGACTTCCACTACTATGTTGAATAATGGTTGTGAGAAGGGCATCCTTGTCTTGTACGTGATGTTAGAGGAAAAGCTTTCAGTTTTTCACTATTAAGTGTGATATTAACTGAGGGTTTGTCATATATCGCCTTTATTATGTTGAGGTACTTTCCTTTTATACTCATTTTATTAAGTGTTTTAATATAAATGGAGGTTGTATCTTGTCAAATGCTTTTTCTGCATCTATGGCTATGATCATATGATTTTTATCCTTACTTTGTTTATGTGGTGTATCACATTGATTTGCATATGTTGAACCATCCTTTTACCCTTGGAATGAACCCCACTTGCTCATGGTTGATACTATTTTAATGTATTGTCATATTCAATTTTCCCATCCTTAGCATCATGTATTGCAAGACAAATATTTGAGAGGAGAAAAACAAATAACAAACAAACAAAACAGTATTTGAAACCAGAATAAAATAACCTTTATCAGCAAAGATAAATGAGGCAGGAAAATACTCATGAAACCCTTCCCAAAATTGAAACCTACAATATTTGCACCCTTTCACTTTCAAATATAATATGATAAGCCCTCAAGTATATATTCCCTCCCTCTCTATACTCTGGTTCACATTTTCATATCCAAGTACCTCATAATTTTGTAGTAAAATTTTGTTCTGTCTTTGCAATGGTTTGTTTGTCTTAGTGCCATTCATAATGTTTTGTGATTAATATATCTGTATCTGCTTTTCTATTAATACATCTGTTTTTCTATTAATCCATACCTGTAGGGGAGACAAATTCAATAAAAATAAGTGGTAAAATTAAAAGTATATTTAAGTTAAAATTACAGAACAAGATGAAATAACATGTGCTATCGTGGAAATCAGTACCTTTTAAGGTAGAAATGATTTTTTTTTAATTCAACCTTGTATATCTGTACTTTGTATATTAGAAGTTTAGTATCATCATCATTCAGTAAGTGTTTTGTAAATAATTGATAGTGGATTACTTATTGAAGATCACTTTCATGGCAAATTTAAAAGGAATTACAATTTATGTAGGTAGGTTATACCTAAAAATAAAGCTTTCTGTACTTCCTTATTTGACATCTGACCCATATTTTTCTCTCCGGACATAACCATTGTTTTATTTGCTTTATATCCCTATACTATACTATACTAAAGAGAGTCCTTACACTGTTTTTATCTCAACCACATTCTTGCAGTTCTGCTATTTTGTTGTTGTTGTTGTTAATTGAATGTTAATGTATTATGAAAGAAAGGTATCATTGATATTTACCCTAGAAGAGAGAGATTCTTTTACTGTAACTTTTTTCTTTACCTTTCTATTTACACCATGGTATTCTATTTTTGGAATGTTTTCTGTGTTTGGGTGAATACATCCACAGATTTGTATAGAGAAATATACTTCAGGTTGATTGCAAGTCATACAAACATTTGATTAAGTTTGGACTTTTAAAAAATCCCATTTATTAATTAAAAAATGAACTTGATCTCTCTCTCTCTCTCTTTCTCTCTCTCTCTTTTTTTTTTTTTTTCAAGTTTTTACTGATACAAATTCCTTTCTATTTCATTACCTGGTAGATGGAGAAAGGTACCAATTACAATTCTCTGCCTTGGCAATTAGTAAGAACTCATAGACGACCTTCTACATTATAGCCCTTTAAAAACTCATGCTCTACTCTTCCCAAATGTTTGGAAAGACAATTAGATAGAGAACTGATTGTGTGTGCAACCACAAATGCGTTTCGTGAACAATGTGATTTCATGTGTAACTTTCATGTCTATAAACCCTTCTAAATTGCTGCTTCTAATATTTGAATTTAGGCCTTTGAACATAACACACAATGTGGTATCATAATTTGAATATTCTCATATCATTAGAATAACTGAAAATCAAATTCATTGTGGTGCTGAAAATGACAGGTCAGAAAAACACAGGAAAATAGTCCAAGATATACATCTCCTTTTTTTTTTTTCTTTTCTATTTATTGAACAACAGTGGAAATGAACAAGCAGAACATGCAGTCAGTGGAAGGGAAAAACAAATTTTGATTCCATTCTCTGGAAACATAATGTAACTCAAGTTACTTGGGAATCATTATTCCATGAACAGGTTCTTACTTGATTCTATGAGGAAAGATAGCCCAATTAAAGGAGAAGAAATTAAAAAAGGTGTTGTAATAATCAGTGACAGGTCCTGCAGGCAGAGGCATTTGGCACTGGCATCTGATTAGTTCCCATGTACAATCAGCATGGCAATGATTATAGCCATTGAATTGAGCTATGACTCCTCTACCTGCTCTCAAAGGAGGTCACTCAATAAAAAAATGTGTTTTTGTTCTTGGAGGAAAAGCTACATATCTGATGAATTTATCATTGGCATGTTGGTAAATGAAGAACTGTGTACCATCTAAGATATAGTGATTCTGTTTTGGTATTTTTGCTTTAAATAAACCAGGTGAATACAATTGAATATATTCTCTTCCATTGACACACTAAAGATAGACTGTATATTTCATCTACATAAGTCTATGAACCAGATCCTCATTTTTTTTGTTTATTGAGGTAATATTTTCTATCTAACCTATTCAAACTGTCACTGAAAAGTGAAAATTGCCTGACTGAACATATTTTCCTAATGTCAGCCCTGAATGTAAAACCTGTGACTCCAGTATGAACAAATAGCAAACTTATTTGGTCTTGTGTTAGAAGTCCATTAAAATTTGTACTCAAAAAAAAAAAAAAAAAAGTTACTAAATCTTTTATAAGAATGCCATATTGTGTTCTAACTGGCCTATTTGATATTTACCAAGCAACCTTGTGTTTTCCAACTCCAGGCCCTTTTTCTCTGTTGTTCCTTTTCTAGTAAGCACCCTGAATTCTCCTGCCCATTAAGGATGAGTTTTTACCTTTCTATCAAGATCCGCTGCATGATACTCCCTGAATTTCTTCATGTAAAATAATAACGCCCTTCTGGAAAAAAGCAAGAGTTTATTATTACTTCTTCTGAGTACTTATATTGTACTGCTGTGTGAAACAGGTGTCTGTGAGTTGGTATTATCACCAACAATAACAATATTAAATATAGTAAGTGTTTACTAAGGGCCAACAACCTGCCCTTTTTTTTTTTCTTTTTTTATGAAGTTCCAAAACATTATTTAATGAAAATACTTTTGGCTTGGGGAGGCCGGGGAGAGGCCTCCCTGGCCTGGCTGGGTACCCAGCGTAGGCTCCGCCTCAGCGGCAGCTGCCACTCACGTGGTGGTGATCAATCGCCATCCTCATCTTCGTTCTCTTTTTATGCACAAACTTTTTATGCACAAACTTACTTAATCAGACCCAAACTCTTTTATCTCTGTTTTTAAAATCAGAAAAGTAAAATTTAAGAGGTGGTAAGCAAGTTGCTAAGGCTAGAGCCAATGGTGCAGCTAGGAATTAAATCCACATTGGTCATTTACCAAAGCCTAAACCCCTCAGAACTAACATAAACTCCTTTAAGATGAACCTACTCTTTTCCATATTGGTATATTCTTGAGCAATTAGCATAGTGATTTACACCTCCTAAGCCAGAGATGTTTTAACTTTGTTTGCATCTTATGAAGAATGGAAGTTTTGAAAATTCCTATGTCTGAATATACCTCATACCAATTGTAGCAGAATCTGTGCGGCATGTTTGGGGAGAGGTATATTTTGAAGCCTCCCTAGGAAAGTCTGTTAAGAATCCTGAGGAGAGATCTACCGGCCTGAATTTTCATTTGATATCTATTGAACTCAATGAATGAAGAAAGGTGTAATATAAATTATGTTCCCAATGAAATATAGACTCACAGTACAAATAAGCACACACCTGTATACATAATTGTACAGATAATGTTTGGATATGACCTCCATATAGTACACATGTGTGGCGTCCTGCGCAACAAAGGCTGTAGGGAGGCGAGAAGGGGCAGCTTTGGGTTAAGCTATAATAAAGAGACAGAGACTCAATACAGTTAAATTACAGAGGACCAGGGGAACTGCAGTATCAGAGACTGGGGCCCCGAATCTGGCCGACTGTCAGTATTTGATTTTAGACAAAGTCACATGATTTAAGGATTTAAGGATTTAGGGCATGGTCTGTGAAACTCTTACACCACATAGAAAGAATGATCTCAAAATCCAATTATTCATCCCAAAACAGCCCAGGCATCCAGTCCCATGATAACTAAGGTGTGGTGTGTACCTCCCTGGGGTGGGGAAAGTCTCTCAAGGTAAAACAATGCCTTGAGCTGAGCAGAAAGAGCTTGATCTTATCGCTCTAATGATCCTCTCTCACAATTAGGTGAGAGGGAGAGGCAAGAGTCAGCAGCAGCTTTTCTCAAGCAGGGGAATGAATGACAAAGCCTCTTCCCATCAATCTTCATACAGCTCATCGGGGGTCTCAACGGGGTTCCATCTGGCTTAGGTTGTTTCTCCCATGAGAAATCTTACCTGTCTTTGACTGCAAACCCTTCATCTGAAGACCAGGCAGAGAGACACAAGGTGTACCAAACTCAATCCCAGAGAGGCACAGTTCCACAAATCCTTCCTTTCCTAGGGAAAGGTATGGGGGGACAGACGTCTAGGCTGTTTTGTGACCACATACATGTAGAGAAAGAATCATTCACGATATTCCCTGAAGAAATTGATTTGTTTTCTGTTTCTCCTGCGCCGTGGAAAAGAAGAAGACCAAGAGTAAGCAGAAAAGATTTTAAGGAGGATCAAAGGTCAGCTTTAAGAAGAGTAATGTAATAAGACAATAATGTAGGGTAGATTTAAAGATGCGATTCCAGAATCTAGAATGCATAATGCCTACTGAGAAGCTATTGCATTTCCCTGATTGTGAAGATCAGAGAGATGAAATAATAGTGAAATGGGAATGGAAATGAAGGGTAAAATATAAGAGGTACTAAAAACAAAATATTGATATAAATTTGTTATGTTGCATATGAGAGTGTATAATATGTGACACTGTCATAACTGAGGAATGATTGACAGTGATGAGGAAAACAAGAGGAAGGACTAATTACAAGATCCAAAATGGAGAACTTATTTTTATATCTACTGAATATCTTAAGTTCCAACATTGATCTTAATAGTCTCTGAAGTTAGGAGTTATTCCCATCTCTAAAATTAGGGTAAATTTAGTTCTAATATGATAAACAGTATAGATGTCATGGAAATTCCACTATACTAAGAGATTATATTGCTGCTTTTGCATTCATAGTGTTTTTTTCGTATTATCTGAGCAATTCTGGGCCTGACATATATTTACAAGATAGACATAAATTTGTTTTTGGCAAGCACCAGTGTGAATCAAGGGGAGAGTTGCAGAATATTTTTATACTCTCCTGAGACAAATATAATTGGCTGTGAAAACATTCAATCATAACCCCATGACCTTATTCAAGGAAGCTGTTAGTGGATTTCTTCTGTTCTTCGGTAGCAACATTAACAATGATTCTGACATACTCTTTTTAAAAATTACCTTTCACATTGGAAAACCTTAATCTAGAAGCATCACATATTCTACTTGTTGCAATTATGTGAATTAATTTTTCTGAGACAGGTTCATCTAGTTCTTCAAGTATACTATAAAGGATTCATAAATAATAAGTGCAATTTATATGCATTTCCACTAGGAAAACATTAAATATATGATAAATATTTGAAAAGATCTTTAGATTTACAAAGGGGAAACTGGCCAGAGTTCTCCATGTAAAATTGTCTGAATATCAATTTAAAGTAGCTTATGAGAGGTCAAGAAAAGGGATGTATGTGTTGGAAATCATTTATATAGAGAAGAGAGTTCAAGCTACAGAAATCAATTAGAAGAGAAGAGATAAAGAGTAAAAAGAGAAAAGAGATGAAGTCAAATCATAAACAAACCAAAAACCCAGTGCAGCGGACTCAAAGAATAAAAAGATCAGAGATAGAAAGAGGAAATTGTACAAATCATTACAATGAAATATCACTGAATCAAAGAAAATGTGTTTTTGTCACTGCTAATCGACGGTGTCATATAAAGCATTTAAATTAAAGAAAGAAATCATTTTAAAAAGAGCCATTAGAGTTGGTTCATTCATATATGAGTATTTTGAGACACCAATAGTGAACAATTGAATTTGGTAGCATTCCTATTGTTAAATCTTGGTTATAGAACGTCATATTGGAAAAATATGTAGAACAAAATACTATGTTAAGTAAAAAAAAATGTAATTTCCATGATAGTGCAGAAGATCCGAGGAACATTTTCTTCTAGTTCAATAGTAGCAACAATATCTTTGCACATAGTAAGAATTTGATAAATGTTCTCCAAGACTAGACATTTGTGTCTAAATATATTCTCTTCTGAAGAAAAACATTTTAGATTGGTAGCTCATTGTGTATTGTAGAGTAAGAAATGAATGATGTTACTGCCAAAAAGCTAAGGCACTTTAAGTATATCAGGGGTCATTCTCAAAGAAAGCTGTATGGTCAAATTGATATCATAAGAAGTAAACTTTAAGGAAAGAAAAAGGAGTAAAGGAGGTAAGTACTCAAAATGATAAAATGTTTAAGCCACTTGGATGATACAATAATTATAAATTATAAGTTATGTGTGTGTACCAAATAATTGGAAAAAAAATATGGCAAGCAAAAAATGACAGTACTAAAAAGGAATATTTGAAAATTGACCATCATACAGGGGAGGAATTACATACATTTTTCAGTGTCTTAAAAAAAATCAGTTAAAGAATATGGATCCAAAACAATTAACAAAATTAACCAAATGGACATATAGGAAAACCTCCACCTAACATTGACAGCAAATGAAATACCAAAGACACCAATTTAAAGGAGCATATATTCAGCAGATTTCAAAGAATTAAAATCATTTGAAGTATGTTTTATGGTCACGGTGAAATTAAGAAAAGCAATTTTGTGTCAGTACCATACTGTTATAATTATAACAGCTTTAGGATCATATGTTCTAAATCTGGGAAGAATTACATTGGTATTTTGATAAGAATTGCACTGAATCTGTAAATTGCTTTGGATAGTATGGTCATTTTTTTTAAATTAAAGTTTATTGACAATTGTTAGTAAAGTTATATAGATTTCAGGTGTACAATTCTGTAACACATCATCTATATATCACATTGTGTGACTCAGAGTCAGTTCTTTTTCCATTCCTTTTACCCTCATCATTTTAACAATATCAGTTCTTCCATGTTTCCCCGAAAATAAGATCTAGCCAGACAATCAGCTCTAATGTGTCTTTTGGAGCAAAAATAAATATAAGACCTGATCTTATGTTATATTATATAGGACCTGGTATTATTTTACTATAAGACCGGGTATTATATTAATTTTTGATCCAAAAGACGCATTAGAGCTGATTATCCGGCTAGATCTTATTTTCGGGGAAACACAGTATGATAAGCCTATGCTCATGAATTGGAAGTACTAATATTGATAAAATGATGAGGCTAAGTTTCTTCTAACCCCATTTTGTTGAGAGTCTTTATCATAAATAGATGTTAAATTTTGTCAAATGCTTTTTCTACATCTATGGATATAATCATTTGATTTTTTCCTTATTTTTTGTTAATGTGAAAAATCACATGAAGTGTTTTGTGGATGTTGAACCACTTTGCATCCCTAGTATAAATCCCACTTGATCATGCTGTACGATCCTTTTAATGTGTTGAATTCAGTTTGCTAGTATTTTGTTGAAAATTTTGGCATCTCTGTTAAGCAGGGATATTTGGCTTATAGTTCTCTTTTTTTGTAATGTCTTTGCCTGGGTTTGGTACCAGGGTAATGGTGGCCTTGTAGAATGAGTTTGGAATAATTACCATTTCTTTAATTTTTTGGAATAGTTTGAGAAAGATAGTCATTAATTCTGTTTTTTTAAATGGAATAGCATTTTTTTAAATTAAAGTTTATTGGGGTGACGTAAGACCTGAAATAATAAACTGCATAGAAGAAAACATAGGTACTAAATTTACGGACTTTGGATTCAAAGAGCATTATATGAATTTGACTCTAAAGGCAAGGGAAGTAAAAGCTAAAATAAATGAATGGGACTATATCAAACTAAAAAGCTTCTGCACAACAAAAGAAACCATCAACAATATAAAGAGGGAACCAACCGAATAGGAGAAGATTTTTGCAAACAATGCTTTCTGTAAGGGGCTAATATCCAAAATATATAAGGAACTCATAAAACTCAACAACAAAAAAACAAACAATCCAATTAATAAATGGGCAGAGGACCTGAGTAGACATTTCTCCAAAGAGGACATACAAATAGTCAATAGACATATGAAAAAATGCTCAACATTAAGAATCATCAGAGAAATTCTTTTTTAAAATATTTGTTAACATGCACCAGTGAAGGATGGATCTAGAGAGTATTATGCTAACTGAACTAAGTCAGGCAAAGAAATACAAATACTACAAGTTTTCATTTAGTATATGTGGAATCTAAAAACAAAACAAACAAACAAACAAACAAACAAAAACAGACTAATTGAAGCAGAGACCAAAAGATGATTACCAGAAGGGAGAAGGTGGGAGAATGAAAGAAAAGGGGAAGAGGAATATATATAGTCAATAATATTTTGATAAGTTTACATAGGGACGGGTGACTGCTAGAATTAGCAGGGTGATCACAGTGTAGGGTATAAAAATGATGAATAATATATTGTATACCTGACACTAATATTAACAATATAAGATTATATACCAACTATTTTTAAAATAAAAAATGTTTTTCTTTAATCACACCCAAAGTTAAAAAAAAGACATAAATTTAAAAATGTGTTTAAATTTGTTTAGCAATGAAGCACTATGATTCTAAATAATCCATAGGTTATAGAAACAAAGAATGAAAATATTATGTTTACACTAGTTATATCTTAATTATGACATACTAACAGATGATTAGACTTAAATGCATATATTAAAATACATGAATGGCTAAAAATCAGTTACTTAAGTACCCAAATTGAAAAGAAGGGAACATTTAAGCCAAAGAAAGGAAAATTAAAAAGTTATAATAAAATAAGAACACTACTCAGTGAGATAGAAAACAAACACACTATAGACAGAATCAATAAAGCAAAATTCAATTCTATGGAAAAGCTAACACAATTGATAATCACCTAGAAAGTTTCAAAATAAAAGGCGGTAAGGTACAATGCACCAATATCAAGAATAATATGAACATTAACATAGATCACATATACATTGAAAAACACAATAAGAAAAAAAATTGTCATATTTGCTAATTTAGATTAAATTGACAAATGTCTATAAAATATAAAGTACAATTTCCTAAAATTAGAGACAAATAGAATGAACATATCTTAGTAATAATATACTCTATAAAACTTACTATGATTAATTATTTTTCTACAAAGAAAAGTCTAGATTCACATGGCATCACTAGTAATTTCATTCACAAATATTTAAAGAGAACACATTTTACACAAATTCTTATAGGACAAAATTTAGAAATGTTTTCCTACTTGTTTTATTAGAGTAAAATATCTTTGATAGTAGCACTAATGAGAAAACAATCACAGTCTAATCCCTTTCCTGAACATGGATGCAAAATACTAAGCAAAACAATAGCAAAGCAAATCCAGCAATATTCTTCTGGTTATTGATGAGATAATTCCAAAATTTTATGGAAATGTGGTATTGGTGTAAAAGTAGACCAATAAAACATAATAGGAAAGATGAAAGAAGAGTTGAAAGGAGTGAAGTAGGACATAAATGTGTAAATAGAGATAGATAGATGATAAACAGATTTTTTTTTTTTTTTAATGAAGCATTAAAGAAGTTAGAAAGAGGGGTTTTTTTCTTGGCCAAAATACCTGGGAATGTTAATATATCAATGCCAGTTAGGAAGTAAAAGCAGTGAGTATATAAACTATTACAGGAGTGTAGTATATGACCTCATATAAAACAGAGATCTAATATTTGCTCTGCCACTTACTCATTGTGAGTTCTTAGACAAATCAGTTAGACTCACTGATTTCCGCTGTACTTCTCTAAAAGATAGAGAAATAATAATAATGGTATGGATATATAGGACTGTTCTCAAGAGTAAATGAGAACACAATTCAAATACAGCTACTCGCACTGTTCTTCAAATAGTTAGCATTCAATTGCCATTAGGAATTATTGTTATTATTACTGTCATTGAAATGTTGCAGTAAAAGGGAAATAGTAGTTGTAAGTTTGATGGGGAATCAAGTTTATGAAATGTTGTTCTTTTAAAAATTATGATGTAGGAGAACCAAGCAATGTAATCTAAGCAGAGGATCCCAAAGACATGGGTGATACTAGAAAACAGAGGAAAATCAATGTGATAAATACCCAAAGAAGGAATGGAGGAAGGAAGACTGCACATTTAAAGTAGATGAGGAGGAAGAATATTTTTAATAGAAAGAAAGTCATAATTGGTGGGAAACCACAAAGAATGTAATTGTAGTGAAAATAAGTGCCATGGTATCTAGAGACGGGAAATGTTTAGGAGTCAAACATGGAGGACTCACATAATGATAATTAGGAAGCAAAACATCTGTTGAGAATTAAGCAGGTGGAGCTGTGAATTGCATCTTGGGTAATGAGATGAAATAAATATGGAAAGAAGTTGTCTCTTTCAGTTTGAGAGATGGAATTTATTTTCTCTGCCCTTGAATTCAGGCTGGTTCTGTGAATACTTAACCAATAAAATACATTATGACACTTCCATACCTAGCCTTTAAAAGGATTGGAAATGTCTGCTTCTTGGAATACCCACTCTTAAAAGTCACTTTGTTTTTTGGAGCCAGCTGTCATATTGTGAGGAAACAAGCAAGCATGTAGAGAAATCTGCATAAAGGAGAAACAAGGTCCCAGTCAACAACCTTCAGCTTAGCTTCCATCTGACAGACAGCACCAAATTGCCAGCCATCTGTGTGAGACAACTTGGAAAGGAAGGTGATGAAAGTTCTAGTCCTACTTAAGCTTCCTTACCTTATGACACATAAAGCAGAAGCAGGTTATCCCCACTAAGCTCTCCTCCAGTTTTTGAACTTCAAAATCACATGAAGGATTTTCTTTCTTTGTTTTAACTTATTGTTTTGGAGTACAACTATAGATAATTGAAATCAGTAGCCCAAGAAAGTTTGAATTAGTCCAGTAGTGACACATATATCCCCCTGATTTTCATATATATATTTCCCCATGTACTCAAAAACAAAAAATAAATGACATGGTGGTAAGAAGTGGAGGTAGTAACACATTACTTAGGTACCATTATCAATGAGATTACTCTATTTGGGCAACAAATATCCAAGACTGAAGGAGAGCTCAATAAAAGCTAAATTAAAGGGATTCTTAGGAGACTGAAAATTTAGAGAAAAAAAGTGACTTCCACAAATTGGTTTGTTTACCTGCACCTTCTGTTCATACATAAGGAACACACATTATGATTTATGAGAGACAGAAGGTTGCTTAACATATCTACAGAAGGCTTTCGTGGAATCAATCTGCACTTGTGGTAAAATTAAGTGGCAAATACCCTAAAATATTATCACATACATTTGGGACTGACCCACATAGTAACATGTAGTTACAGCCCTTCTACTAATAAATTAATATAATGCTAAAAAAGAACATCTTTTTTTTTCTTACCAGTATGCACAGAGATTTAAAGTGATAGATTTATATTTTCTTTTTTTCCTTTTTATGAAAGTTTCTTTAAGTAAAAGCCAAGTCTATCAGGATGCATACTTTCAATGCTGCCTAATTTGGAAAGATCTCAAAAAGTATTAAAAATAATTCATTTTAAGTCATTTGTATTTCTTGAATTTAACATTGTATTATATATAGATATATTACACACATTATGTAATAACATCTCTTCTATTTGTGGCTGTGATTTAGGCAGACCAGAAACCCATGTATCAAACATTTCCCCGAAAATAATGTTAGTAATTTGAATGGGGCAATGAAGAAAAAAATTACTGTAACTCTCTAAGAAGTAATATTTTTTACAGATAAATGGAATGTAAGGTCTTTATGTGGCAATTATGTAACAGGAAGGGTAAAAAAATGTGCAGCCTCATATAGAAACCATTAAGGAAAGTTACCTATGAAGAGCTGACCCAGATTTAGGAAAGGCAGAGGATGGATGGAGGGTTGAGGGTATGATATGTTTTTTTTCATTTGTTTAGAGATAAAAATGAATACTATATATTATAAACTTAGAGGGAAATAAATTAAGCTTTCTAATATCTGACATATGAATTGGCAATACTTCAAAAGTATAATTTTAAGTAGACATATATAAACTGAGTGAGCATGGTCAACAGTTTTTCTCTGATACAGGTAAATGATAAAAATCTTGGAAACCACTACTCAATGCTCAGACCTCTAGCCACCCAGCCCTCTCAGCGCAATCACATTTGTAATTCTTCCTGCATTCTTTTGATTTATACAGTAAGTAGTTGCCATCTGCTTTATCTTTTAGAACAGAGCTCTTATAAATCTTATAGTGAAACTTCCTGTCTTCTTCTAACCTTAGAATACTTTATGGGGAACAGATCACCTTTGTCAATAAATGGTGTCAGGGACATTATTAAATAACCACATGCAAAAATAAATATGTAACATTGGACCCCTATTTCACACAACTCACAAAAATTAATTCAAATTGGTTTAAAGAATTAAACGTAAGACCTTGAAACCATAAATCTCCTAGAAGAAACGGGGAAATCATTCCTAAACATTAGTCTTGGCCACATTTTTTTGGATATGACATCAGAAGCAAAAGCAACCAAAACAAAAATCAACACATGAGACTACATCATGCTAAAATTCTTCTGCACAGCAAATGAAACAATGAAAATGAAAAGGCAACCTATGGAATGGGAAAAGATATTTGTAAACCATATAGCTGCTAAGGGTGAATATCCCAAATATATAAAGATCTCATACAACTCAATAACAATAACAGCAACAACAAAAACAATCTGATTTAAAATAAGCAGAGGAAGTGAAGAGACTGTTTTTTCCAAAGAAGATATACAAATGACCAACAGATATATGAAAAGATGCTTAACATCGCTAATCATCAGGAAAATACAAATCAAAACCACAATGAGGTATCACCTAACACTTTTTTATGATGGCTGTAATCAAAATACAAAAGATAAGAGTTGGCAAGGATGTAGAGAAAAGGGAACCCCGTGCATTGTTGGTGGGACTGTAAATTGGTTCAACCA
The DNA here is from genome assembly GCF_057876585.1 of Rhinolophus sinicus. Classification (NCBI taxonomy): domain Eukaryota; kingdom Metazoa; phylum Chordata; class Mammalia; order Chiroptera; family Rhinolophidae; genus Rhinolophus; species Rhinolophus sinicus. The sequence goes on from NC_142501.1 coordinate 195,058,470, forward strand.
CTATGGAAAACAGTTTGGAGTTTCCTCAAGAAAATTAAAAATAGAACTACCATATGATCCAGAAATTTCACTTCTGGGTATATATGCAAATGAAATGAAAACAGGATATCAAAAAGATATCTGCAATTAAAGGTTTATTGTAGCCGCATTCACAGTAGCCAAGATATGGAAACAACCTAAGTATCTGTTAACAGGTGAATAGATAAAGATAAAATACTATTCCATTTCATGAGGAGTATATGCTGACAGATATGTGTTGCAACCAAAAGAAAATGGGAAATCCTGACATTTGCAAGAAGACGGATGGATTTTGAGAGCGTTTTGCTAGTGACATATGTCAATAGAGAAAGACAAACACTGTATGATTTCACTTATGTGTGGAATATAAAAGAGCTAAACTTATGAGAACAGAAAGTATAATGGTGATCACCAGGGGTTGGTTGGAGGGAAATTGGGGAGATGTTGACCAAAGAGTACAAACTAGCAGATAAGAGATAAATAAGTTCTTGAGATCTACTGTAGAGGGGGTCTGACAATTAAGTTTGAGAACTCATCCTAGAAAAAGTGCTGCATGCCTCATTGTTGAATATCAATCACTGTGGTCACCTTCGAAGTACTCCCCTTGGGAAGCTATGCACTGATGTCAGCACCTAGTCCACCCTTCAAAGAAATTTTGGAACTCTTCTGGAATGGCCATCAAAGCTGTCGTCGTATTACCCTTGTTATCTTGAATGTCATCAAAATTTCTTCCTTTTTAATATTTCCTTTATCTTTGGGTAAAGAAAGACATCATTAGGGTCCAGATCAAGTAAGTAGGGAGGGTGTTCTAATATCATTATTTGTTTACTGGCTGAAACCTCCCTCCAGACAGTGCCGTGTGAGCTGGCTCATTGTTGTGATGCAAGAGCCATGAATTGTTGGCGAAAAGTTCAGGTTGTCTAACTTTTTCATGCAGCCTTTTCAGCACTTCCAAATAATAATGCTGGTTAACTGTTTGTCCAGTTGGTACAAATTCATAATGAATAATCCCTCTGATATCAAAAGAGGTTAGCAACATCATTGTAACAAGTTTGTGAACTTAACTGTCTGACATCATATGATTTGATGTATTATATACTTCAATGTTTCTAAGAAACTAGCTCTTTTATGTTCTCACCACAAAAAAGAAATTATAGTTATCTGATATGTTGGAGGTGTTAGCTAATGCTAAGGTGATAATCATATTGCAGTATATAAATGTATCAAATCAACACGTTGTATAAACTTACACAGTGCACAATGTTATGTCAATTATATCTCAATAAAAGAGTTTGTTTGTTTGTTTTCTAAATAATAATTTAAAAGAGAGGTAACTCTACCTCTAACCTGTCAACTGATGCCATATTTAGAGATGTAAATCAGTCATCATTTTCACCTGGATTTTTGCTATATCCCCTTAAGTGATGTCACTGTGTCTATCCTTGCTAAGCAATTTGGTCTATTCTCATCACGGTATCCAGAATAATCTTGTTAAAGTCAAAGTCTAGTTGTATCCAGGCATAAAACCCACTGCCTGTCTCATTCAAAGTAAATTTGTAAAAATGGCCTCAAGGCCATATGGCGTTTACACATTACTTCTCTGATCTCTGCTCCTAAAACTCAGAACATGCTCTTTTTTTTTCCTGTTTTGTTTGTTTGTTTGTTTGTTTGTTTTGTGGGCAACCAGATGCCCTGCTTTTCTTTGGAAGCACAGCACCTGCTCTCCATTCAAGAAGCAGTTTGCAGTTGCTCTTTTGTCACTCATCTTTGGCCAGGTCTCATTCACTGTCACCTTTGTAATGATGCTTTCCCAGGTCACTCTATCTACAGTCTCTCTCTCTCTCTCTCTCTCTCTCTCTCTCTCTCTCTCTCTCTCTCTCTCTCACACACACACACACACACACACATACACACACACACATTCACAGAGTTCATCATCATGCTTCGTTTTTCTCATTGAACCTAATACTGTTTAATATTCTCTGTCCCAAATAAATGCATAGGTATATAATACATAGTCTTTGGTTAAGCATGATTTTGAAAAACCTTCCTTTTTGATGGCATTTGTTGATCTTTATAGACATGCTTTCATTGAATCGTGCTTCAGCATTCAGTCATTGGCTAATATATGAAAAATATTTCCATTACAATATTTATTATATTTATTGAACATGTGAAGAAAAGTAAATGATCATTTACTATATCCACAATGTTTTCATGTTGATGACTCAGGGATACTTATGCTTCTCCTGTGACATTGATTTTATATTTCTTAGAACTGATTGGATTTCCCTCTTTGCTTTAGCTACCATGGAGGCTAGTGCAAAATACACCTGACAATTCCAGCAAATATAAAGGATCTTGTCACCTGCATTTCGGTTACCAGTATTACATGAGTTTTATCTTATGTTTCCTATCATTTTAATTTTCCATTGATCCTTATGTTTTTAATGTTTTATTGTGTTTCCCATTACGTAATTGTGGCTTTGATCCAAATTAACTTATATGGACATAAGGTATACATACAAATAGAATCTTTATTTCTCAATGCCCAGTATAAACATCGACATTTATATTGCTACAGTTTACTCGTTCCCACACAGGTAGAATTAATGGATTGTTCATCACCTACAAGGCACTATAAATGTATCAGAATCAAGGCCAGTAGTCCTTTTAGCATGTCATTACCAGCACAAAGCACTGTGAGCTGTCTTACTCATTGAATAACCTAGTAATTGTTTTGGGATAAATATTTGTAAAGGAATTATCATAAAAAAAACACTCTTTTAAATATAGAACACAGGCCTCCAGTTTCTTTAACTAGGAAAGGTTTAAATTTCTCTGATTTATAAATTAATTTAACAGACCAGAATGTAAAAGGAATAATTTATTTAACTGAATTACTTAAAAAGAAGAGAGGGGATACATTTGAAATTAGTATATAAAAGCTACAAGAATTCTGATTAATTAGAAATTGGCTCATGTTGATAACTTTTTTGTAAGACATCATTTTAAGCCTCATTTTTCTTATGATTTTTATCTCTACCAGATTTGTTCACTAAATTATGGAGAGCTTTTGGTAATTACAATATTCTAGGATGAATTCAATACATTGGTGTGGGAAGCAGAAAGATTAAGATTTAACTATCAAATAATGCTAGAAGAAAAAAATCTCTTCACAAGAATACAAAATTATACCATAAATAAAAATGTTTGTAAGTTACCATGTGCCAGACCGTGTTCTAAGCACTTTGTATTAAGTGATTTAATTTTATAGCAAACCTATGAAGTAGATATTACTATTATCCTTTTATAAAAATAAAGAATATGAGTCACATGAAATTAACACTTCTTCAAAGTTATGAGTATACATTGTTAACTTACAGAGTTTGAATTTGAATCTGCAGAAATAGGAATCTTATTCCAGAACCCCTGCTCTTAAACAATATCTTCACTTCCCTGTATAAACGTCTGAAAAAAAATATGAATAGCAGAAAATTTCTAGGATTACTACTTACAAATAAAATGTAAAAAACATATTGGAATTAGTAAAAAAATAAAGAGACATATTTCTGATTATTAAAGTATTGCACGCGGATATCTAGTTATATGTACCTTAAATAGCTTTCATTGTATTGCTCTTATTTCACATTATCAATGTCGAATAATTTACCAAAATATTTGACTCTTTGCAAGATAAAGCTATTTTTTTTTTTTTTTTTTTGCTACTACTAGCAGACAACCAACACCTCCACTTCTCAGAGTAACTTTTCTCTTTATAGATCCACATTTGTCCGAATAACCATAGACGCATGTAAGTAACCATAGGAGCCTACTCATGTACAAAAGCAATGCTAGTGTGCTCATGGGCATTCTGAAATGGGAGGAAATGGCCCTTTCTACTTCAGGAAAGGGGGCTCTGCCTCCTACTTCCACTTACCCAGGCACTGGAGTCTCAAACATAGGTAAACACACATAGATTTCCACAAAGTATGTATTGCTCATGGTTCCTCATTAATTTTAGCCTTCATATAAAGGAGAGAACAAACTTTCTGAAAAAATAAAGTTTCTATTTCCACACTGTAGATATTTAATTCTTGCTGCATTTGGAATCAGTGCTGATATGGCTATATGAGTCAATTACTTCCATATGGATTTTAAAGAACAGTCGATATAATTTGACAGAGTGTCTTTCTCAATACTGAAAATCTGGAAAGAATTATAACAAAACATCATTCAAAGTGAGAGATGCCAGATCATATCATGTCTATTTATATAAAACCATCAGAAAAGTAAAAAGCCATCTTTACACATTTCATATTTACACTTGTTCTTTCATGCTGAGTACTTCTGATATGAACAAATGTTACATCCAACACTTATTGTCTCCCATGATAAATAAAATTATGTTGCTTCTTATTCTTCAAAACATAATACTAGTAGTGTAAACCAAGATAATTAAATGAAGTAAGCCTAAAAAAGTGGTGATTAAAGGATAAATTCTGTTTTAACATATTAAATGAAAACTATTTCATTGCATGAATTATTTTGTTAGATAAATGCCTTGTAGGTTAAGTTATAGAACACCTCAAAACAGGCTATAAGGGCAAAGATCTAGAGGGGAATGTCATAGTATTTGAAAAATATCAGAACCTTTGAACAACTTTGTTCATTTCACAGTCATAATCAATAACATTATGGAATTCCTTGCAGTTTGGCAAATATTTTACGTGGGGGAAACTATGTTTTAGCAATATGGTGCCATATAAATGGTTACAATAAAGCCAGAAAGTGGGGAGCTGAAGGGGGAGATTATATATATATATATATATATATATATATATATATATATATATATATATATATATATAATTAGTGATTAAAAGGGTGACTCTGGAACTTGTACACTTGAGTGAGTAGAATTCCAGGTAAATGATTCTGAGCAATTTATATAAATTTTCTTCACCTTTCTATCTTCTTCTTCATTTGTGAGATTGGGTCAGCAATTGTTCATGTGTCATGAGACTTTCTGAGTGTTAAATGAATTAATTACTCTTAGAATAGTGCCTGGCATAGAATACTAAATAAGTGTTTGTTTTATTATGAAATATGAATATCTGTTACAGAAACACTAAAATTCATAAAATTAATGCAGAAATAGATTCCAACAGGTAATACCTTAGCCAAGAGTAATATGGAAGACTCATGCCATGAGGGAGATTTTGAACCATTTGGGGGACTAAAAGCGAGTCTCATGAAAAGAGAAAACAAAATATTTATTGAAAACCAACCATGTACTAGGTAATTTGCATGCATGATTTCATTTTCATTCTCCTCACAATACAATAATCTTGAGAAAATTGTCACCATTTCATTAAGACAAATACGAAAGAATTTTTTAATAAGTTGCTAACATTTTCTCTGCCTGGAGAGTCAACCACAGGTCTAAACTGATTCATATCTGGCTGTAAATTATGTATTGCTATCACGTACTATTTTCACATAATGGTATAATTGGTGTCTCAGAGAAAGAGCATAGCATCTTTCAAACCCCTGAAATATTAAGGGTTTTAGTATTCCCTGTAGAATTCCTGTATCTGTTTGTGGGAAGAGATGGTTTGTTTATCATCTTTATAAAGGACCTAATGCTGCCCTGGCTTAAGGGATGTGAGAGTAATTGTATCCATTAATTCATGAATCAATGTAAAGAAAAAATACAAAACAAAACATGTGGCTCCATGGAAAAGAAACTGGGTTTCTTCCCTCCCAAATTCTCCCCTCCATGGCTTCTTAATCTCAAATCCATTTAAGCACAAGACTGTGAAGTTGTTTAGGTTCAAACAACAGATAGAAAATAATTTAAGGAACATCCCACTTAGATGATGATGCACTGATAGTGGAGGAGAAAAAGAAAGATTGATCCATGATTTTGAGGTAATAGTAAAATTTGAAACACAGGAAGCCATATCTCAGGCAGATCAATTGAGTGATACCTGGGCAGAATGTTCTCTCTCTTCCTCAAGGAATCATGTATGACTGGAGAAGGTATTGAAAATTTGTGATTTGTTTGTATTTTAATATTAAAACATAATTTTAAGATTTCTATTACACAGTCTTAAAATGATTATTAATTGTGTATTAGGCTCTACAGAATGCAATATTTTTATGGCCAGATTCAGTGAATGGCTATCCTATTCTTTGTGTAACAGCACCAAATAGTTTTACAAAACACTTTCAAAGCCAGAGATTTGAAAACAACAATAATAATAATAATAATAATAATAATAATAATAATAATGTGAGTTTCATGTAAGTTTCATGTGGATTAAATGAAATACAAAAGTGTTTCCAACCTCCTTCTTCCTTTCCCCTCTCTCAATGCAAGTGGGTTTTATTCCCAGCTCTCACAAATCGCCAGAACCTCTTTCTGCCCGACCATGACCAAGACACCAGTAGTGCTTTTCTAAAGAATACTCCACAATGTTCTCTTCACTTATGTACGAATCTTCTAGAAGCCTGCTCTTCATCTAGCTTTGATTCTGGAACTGCTCTAATGATAAACTCAATAATGTGTCTTCTTATTGACTAATTGCTTAACGTATGAACTTTCAAAAGTCAGTACCCGTTAGTATAGTCAGTACCTGTATATTGCTAGAGACTCTAATTGTCATCCGATAGTAAAATAAAATTGAAAATGGTGGAAATGATTCTGCAGTATCCTAATGTTGCAAAAGGCAAATATTTTGTACAGTTTGCTCTTTCTGTTAACTTTCAAAGCCCTTTTTGTATGTAGCTAACTATTCTCTCTTTATGTAAGTCAAAGCCTTGCTTTTCGTCTTAGACTGCCTGTTCTCTTTCATCCTGCTGAAATTCTGTTATCCTGTCACTGGAATGAGGTATAAACACACCTGAAGTGGCTTTCCTTTACCTCTGGCCTAGTGCTGCAATAGCTAATTACATTATGAAAAGACACTTGCTCATTTTCTAAGAACCCATAAATGAACAATCCTTGTTATAATGCTTTCTACAAGAAGCAAATGCGCGGGAAAGAGGGCAATGGAAAGTTCAGTTGAATTAAAAATATCATCAGAGAGCAAAGGATTGTAAAGGAATAGTCAACCTGCTCTGATAAACAAATGTTGTCAAGTAAAATATGTAATTTAAAAGAAACGTGATAGCAAAGACCAACTGCCAAATGACTCTTAAGGGGGAAAAAAATTGTTGACATTTAGGAAAATGCAACTTTTAGAAGTCACTTATCATGTAGTCACATATTCATTCAAGATAATCACTGGAAATTAAAGTGACCCTGAGTCTCATCACACACCGTTATTCTCCATAATTGACCACCACTTCATTCAGATGTGTGGAACTGGACTCTGTATATGCAATTACTGAATGTAGAATTCCAGAAAAGAATAGTCAAGAGATAAAAGTAGATTTTAATATAAACTTTTAAAAATGACTCATTAATTGCAAATATACTACACAAATGCAAAGGCATTATGGAAATAATACATTTTACATGAGTTAATTTCAATAGCTGTGCTAGTCTGTTTATTTGACTATCAAGAGACACGATTACTGCATCAGGTGTTCCATATTCTAAAGCAATGAGGAGAATACTATTTTCAAAAAAAATGATTTAACTAATTTCATTCTTCTTTTGTTTGTTTGTTTGAAATATTAGAGTTAGAAATAGCAAAGAAGAGAAAAACAATGGGACTTGTTGAAAATTATATTTGGAGCTATTGGATAAATAAGTAAAGGTGTGCGGCTGTATATATGTATGAAACAGAGCATACAAACTCGCTGAAAAATTTAAAGCTCAATGTAACTTCCCATATAAATGATTTCTATGAAAATTTACTCCTGGTTTATTTTCTAATATAGGACATAGCACAAATTCCTACTGAAGTGAAGGTAAATCAGAAGTTTATTGTTCAGAGATATTCAGCTCTTGTTTTCTCTCTTGATACCACCAATATGAATAACGACAAGCCCAGTGATGAGGGTGCTTTTATGATGCAAATCTCTCCATGAGGAGAGGATTATAGTCATCATGAGTGTATTTCACAATTCAGCTTCTTTCTCTAGCAAACCACCATAATGAGATCAACTGTACACTGTTTCTAGACTAGAAAGTGAAATTCCAGTGGATCACACAGCATGATTGATTTGGTTCCTTCAGCCATACTTGTTGTCAATATCTAAGGACTTTCAATCCATGCAGAGATTTGCATCTCTTATTATAAAATGAGTAGGATGACTCCACTGGGGTTTAGTTCATTTTGAAAATGTAGAAAATCTGCCAGTTTGTGTTTATGTAAGAAAATGTAGGTCACATTTCAATATCAGCTACATTCACTTCATAATAATCTATCTTTTTATACCAACACAATTGTTTCATCTATTAAGTGAATTATCCTGTACCCACTCCCGGCCACCTACTCCTTCCTTAATCTTCTCATTAGAGCTAATCACTGTCACATTATTTCATAATTATTAATAAACAGTAGTTTCCTCAATTAGACTCTGAGCTCTTGGAGGTCTTAGGACTGGCAAGAGCTACAAGACCGGCACAGTGTTTGGGATATAACATTTGTTCAATAAATCACTGCTTCCCCCTAAAAAACAAACAAACAAACAAACAAAACAACAACAACAACAACAAATATATATATAGCAAATGTATCATGATGCCACTTGTTAAAAATGGCTTTTCCATGTATTATTTTCTGTGACTAATAAACATCAAATTTCAGTCCTGTAGTCCTTACCAATGTCTATACAGTACATATGAAAAAAAATATGCTTAAAGCAAATAACTACACAAATAATTCAATTGATCACAGAGAACATTTGTGGGACAAGAATTCTAGAGAACATACTCAGGAAATGAATATTCATCAGTAATGTTCATTTGGATCATATTTCACACATAATGAATCATATGATCAAATATTCATTTAACCACATCAAATCATTATGAAAGACATATACTTAGATGTGTTTTTCTATGGGTTACACACAAACACACACAGAGAAAGATAAATTTACTGATATCATTAGGCATGGTTTATACATGGCAATTTCTGTGAAATTTTGGAAATTATCTGGTTACTGTGGTCATTGCTTAGAGAACTATACATATGATTATGAGGCGTACTGCAGAATTTATTTCACCTCCCAACTTTATCTATTGGCTATGGCTTACCTTGTTTTTCTGATACACTGTCATTTTCTTTTTCATATTTGGGAAAAAAAAATATTGCCAAATGTTCACTCATTTCAACCGATTAAAGGATACTCTGCTCTATTTGAAGGATTTCTCCATACCCTTACCCCCATCTTTTCTCTCTCTTCCATATGCCTTGCTTTATTCCTTTGTTCTGCAAAAATAAGTCTCCAGTAAACACACTATTCTCAGAAACAAGACTACATCATCAAGGTTACTGTGACAAATAGGAAACAAATGAACATAAGCACGCTTAAGCTCTATTAGATCCACAGGGAAAACCCAATGACATGGAAAATAAAGCTACAGAGGAATGAGGGTGTATCTTCCAACTTGTACACAAAGGAGAATACAAAGAAACAAAACACTGGATTACAAAGCTGAGTTGATGTCAACACATGAAAAGTAAAGTGCAAAATGAAGGCAATTAACTGGATAATTGGAGCAAAACCAAACAATTTTGCCTCAATTAAATGGTTCCTTCACTTGAAAGTAATTTTGGACTTGACTTACCCTGAATGGTCTGATAAAATTATTCATTAATCTGTTGCAGGAGTGGGAGGCGTACTTTCTTGTCTCTAAGGGCCTTCCCTGGAAATGAAATGACAGATTTTTCAAATAGAGGAAGCGACAGGTGGGAAACCTTATCTATTAATGACCATATGGTTGTCATTTTTGTTACTTGGTTTGACCATTTCTCACATCTCTGTCAATAAGCATTCTGCTTCTAACAGTTTTTCCTCTGCCCTTCCTACATTCTACCAGTTGGGGGAATATGGAGCTCTGGATATTCTCAAAAGAGTTCTACAAAATTAAGTTCATAATTTTTTTTTTTTTATTTCAATTCTGCTTGTCCAACATATCTGGCCATAAATAATAATGAGAAACAACATTTATTGATTTCCTGCTCAGGACTAGATGCAATAAGCATAGCTCTAATCCATACAGAAACAATCAAGATGGAAATTATTATTGCAATTTTGCCGACAAAGAAATGGAGGCTGCAGTAATCAAAGAACTTACCTGAGGTTACACAATTACGCAGAGACCTCGTTGGAATTAATTTCTGAGTTGGTCTGACCGTAAAACCCATGGTATTTCTATGGATATTATTCTTTATATTAGTTCTGTACTATCATTTAAAAAAATCTTAGCTTGTTCAGTTTCTCTTAAGAGCAGGTGTAGAAATTGAAACCTTAATTTGTGTTTAAGATCAATGGCCTTCAAACATTTTTTAACATGCTAACATTAAAAAAAGAAAAGAAAGAAAAAGAGCACATTTCCCAGTACATTTTTAGTTTTCTCCATGCAGGAGCCAGAGAGACAATTTGAAAAGGTAAATCAGATTGTGTCATTACCTCACCTGCTCAGAAGTCTTCAATGACCTGTCACACTTTGACTAATATCCCAAATCCTGGCCATGCCAGCAAACCTCTCAGGAGCTGGCTCCTCTCCTTGCTCTTGCCTCCCCCACCTCACACCCTCACTACTTACTTCCTGTATGTTCTGGCATTTTTCTTTTCCTCAGACATGCCATGAGTTCTCATGGATCACCTCTTTACCTCCCTGTGACCTTTGCTAAAATATTACCTATAGTCCACTAACCTAAATAACATCTTTCTCATACCTTATAATGTTCTAGCCACTTTCTCTACCTTAAGGTTTTTTTCATTGCATTTATCCCTATCTAAAATTAAATTGCAAATTCATTTATTTACTTTCTCATTTGATGAAAGCTTGACAAAAGGCAACTCTGTTATGCAATAAATCTATCTCTTTTATCACTGACTCCCCAAAACCTAAAGTGTGGCTGGTATATAGTAGTTGTTCATTGGATATAGAAAAATTAATTAAAACTGTCCTTCCTTTTATTCAATAGTAATATAACAATGCTTATTTCTCATATTTTTAGATAAAACTAATAGAAATTCCAATATCATTTTTGTATTCCATATTGGGTTATCCTGTACTCCCACAGTGAAGGAATACTTTATTTTGGAGCACATTAATTTGGATTACTGAAATACTGTAAGCTGGTTATTATATTAATAGGGCCTCTCGATAGCCCTCTGTCCCATTCACTTTGGAAACCATTGACAGGTAAACTTAAGTCAGATGATGAAAATTCAACTCTCACTCTTTTTTCCCCCAGCAAAGCTATGCAAACAAGCCTGACATGGGTATAGCCACATGGCATGCTGATATTGCACCCCAGAAATAGACTTATCCAGTCAGACACAGGCTGAGCTGTACCACAGAGGCTGCCTTATCAGGTAATGTATATAAAACTTAAAGCACAGAGGACAGAAAAGATGCTTACCGTATGCAGGTTAGCTAATGTCAAAGATAAGTAAAAAGAAGACTTGAGCCAGACACACCCAGACATTATTCCAAAACTTAGCAGTCAGATAGATCACCCATATTTCCTGAAGAGAAGAGTCAGTGGAGAGGCGGAAATAATATAATAGTGTAATAGGATGGAAGTCTTTCCACGTAGAGATCTAAGGCGAAAGGAAGCCTCTTTCCCGTACGACTACACTGGCTTTTGTTCCTCCATCAGTTGGACTTAAGTGTCAGCATTCTGATTAGCCAAAGTTGTGGGTGCTGCTTGCAGGGAAGAAGCTGCTGGTAAGTTTTTCAGGACAGTTCTTCCACCTTCATGAGGCAGGCCAGGCACTACCGACAGCTGTTCCTATACACCTGGACATGCCATTAATGTAAATCTGTGCTCCCCACAAGCCTCTAAAATGTGATCTAAAAACCCATTGGCTATTTTATGACCTATTCTAAATCACACCTTGGTAGGTTACCCCATTGTAAATCCTCCAAGGCTATACAATTAGATTGAATGACAGTTTAAATCTGATAATATTAGGAATTACAGATTTCAATATAAATCCTCCTCAATATCGGATTTCTAGAGATAAATTTAAAAATTATAGTCTTTATTAGTCTGCTAGGGCTGCCATAACAGAATGCCTCAGAGTGGGTAGCTTAAACAACAGAAATGTATGTTCTTGATTCTGGTGGTTAGAAGTTCAAGATCAAAGTGTCAGCATGTTGATTTCTTCTGAAGTCTTTCCCCTTGGCTTGCAGATGAATGCCATCCTTCTGTGTCCTCACATGGCCTTTCCTCTGTTTTCATCCATCTCTGATGTCCTTTCCCTTTCTTATGAGGACACCAGTCATACTGAATTACAGCCCTACTCCGATGACCTCATTTAACCTAATCACTTGCTTAAACATCCTAGCTCCATGTACGCTCACATGGTGGTTAGGGCCTCAACATATGAAATTTGAGGAAGACTCAGTTTAGTCCATAACACAGTCCAAAATCAAAATACTTTCCAAATAAAAAATAAAAATGTTTACATTAAAATTTGGAAGGTTAGAACAAAACGGAACAAAACTTGCCAGTTTCATAAACTCCACTATGGCAGGAAGAATTGTGAATTTCTGGATGATGTCAAGGACCTCCCAAGAATTACCACGTGAGTTGTAGCTCACCGGAAATGGTGAACTTTGTTTATAATTTTAGAAGCTGCTCTAGTTTATCAACAGATGTGAAAAGCCGAAAGCATAATGGGAAAAAATATAACCCCAAACTGGCCCCAAATACACCAAATGTCAAATATAAATCAAAAGTCAGCCTTTAAAAAAAATAGCTAAGACAAAATGTGGTGCCTGGAAACAACATTTAGTGTTGGTTTAATAGAACCAGAAACATTTAACTGAAACTGAGAAAGTAGGGTAAGTAGATGGAACTCTTGAGAAAGTAGGGTAGGTAGTTGGAAATTCTTGATTTAATCTTCTCCAGAATGTCATCATATTGCCGAAAGAGTGAGAGAGAGAGAGAGCGAGAGAGAGAGAGGAAGGGGGAAGGAAAGAAAGAAAGAAAGGAAGGAAGGAAAGAAGGAGGGGAAGAAGGAAGGAAGGAAGGAAGGAAGGAAGGAAGGAAGGAAGGAAGGAAGGAAGGAAGGAAGGAAACAGAAAGGGAGAAATTTCCCAAAAAGTGGTTAAATTGTTCAGTATGTACTCTGTGGTGACTGGGGATGGGCAGAAAGGAAGTAGCCTGTGTCAGTGACCTCTGTACACTGTGTGCTTCCTCTTATGTAGAATTTGGTCTAGGCCTTAAAAGATTCAGGTAAAACACATGTGGCGGAATACTTCTTAGGTGGTGCTGTATACTTGATATTACAACATATGTCAGGTTGCTCCACCACTAGTAATGCCAGCTTGATGATTTGATTAAGGCGATGATGCCTAGTATCTACTTTTTAAAGTAAGTTTCCTTTTACTATGAGGAATCAAATATTGGCACCACTAGCATATCCTGCCACTCCCACCCTCCCCCCAAATACAAAATAAAAAACAAAACCAAAAATGGTCTTCATTGCTAATTTGCTTTTCAAGTATTTTTTACTTCTCTTGTTTGTTATAGTCCCCTTGACATTTCTTTGTGTTTTTACTTTATTTTTCCCCTTCATTCTTAGTTTGATTAGCTAGTAATGTATTAGTTATCTGTTTCTTATTGTTTATAAGCCAAAATGTGATGGATTAAAACAACATACATTTATTATTTCATAATATTTGTGATCAGAAATCACCCATGCATAGGTGCTTCTAGCACAAGGTATCTCATGAGATTGAAATGAGAGTATTGGTGAGGTTTGTGATCTCATCTAAAGGCTAACTACACAAGGATCTCCTTGCTAGTTTATCACATGATTGGTGGCCCGATTTAGTTCTTCCCTAGGAATTGGCTGGTGGCTTCCCTCCATTTATCATGTGGGCTTCTCCACAGGACAGCTCACAATATGGCAGCTGGCTTCACTCAGAACAGCTGATCCAAGAGATCAAGAAAGAGTGTGCCCAAAACTAAAGCCACAGTAATGTTCAAACCTGAACTAAGAAATGGCATCTTACCACCTCTGTCACATTCATTAGAAGTAAATTACTAAATCTATCCCACATACAAGAGTATGAACACCAGGAGTCAGGGATTATTGGGGACCACCTGAGAGGCTTCTTACCATAAGTGGTTTGTCAGTTTCTGTAGATAGATAGATAGATAGATAGATAGATAGATAGATAGATAGATAGACAGATAGATAAATAGATAAACAGATAGATAGATATAATGTTAGTTTACATAATTTATCTATTAGTTTATATACTTCTGTTTCCTAACTCACAAATTTCTTCTTTGTTATTTATATCATCTTCTCTTTTCTTTTTTTCCCTAACCTTTTTAGATGGATATTTAATTGACATTCTTTCGTCTTGCATTTCTATGGATATGAGTTTTTTAAAGATTTGAATATATCCTCTGCATGCTACTTTACTTTATCCCACATACAAGTATCTCTTATATTCTTATCCATGGTATTTTTATTAGAATCACTCTATAAAAAAATACCTGCATCTAGTAAAACTGGTTTCTGCAAAATCTTCACCTTTCTCTGCTCTTTTGTCAGCTATGAAAAGTGTCTTTTTGGTCTAACATATTTATTTCTTCATCTTTTACATGTAACGTGAAAATTGTAGAATTTTTTCCCTTTTTTAAATTACAATTGGGAAATATGGGTAGAGTGACCATATGTCCCATTTTATCCTAGACGGTCTTGGTTCATACCTGCTGTCCCAGCGTAATTATTCATAGCACCTCCTTTACTTTAAAGCACCTCCTTTACTTTGTTTTGTATGCTGAGGCATACAGTCACAGCAATAATGAGTATTATTAGACTCCTTAGGGTGTGTGTGTGTGTGTGTGTGTGTGTACGTGCGTGCGTACGTGCAAAGAGTACACTTACCCAGGTACTACCATTTTCTTATAGGAATATAGAACCCCTAAAATCTTTTTTTTTTTTCTAATTAGTTTCAGGTGTACAAATCAATGTACTTGTTAGACATTTACACCCCTCACAAAGTGATAACCCCCCAAAAATTCTTTTGACTAATTTGAAATGAGAAATCAATTTCTGGATAACATTTGATATATTTGTTAAAAGCATTACATAAATTAATTTAGACTTTGCCCTGATTGAATATTCTTTATCACTAATGAGTTTTAACATAGTGACTCAGTATAAAAGGGTGACTATGGCCATTTGCTGAGACTCTGAAAGCCTTGGTTTTGAGAATATTTATTACCCCAGGCCCTTGACAAGTTACTTAAACTCTGAAAATTAGTGTCCTATGGCATAAAAGTATAATAATTTCATGAGATTGTTGAGAGTTAAGTGCCCAATAACTAACAGAAAGCTAGTAATTTGTAGTTATCGTTAGTTATGACTATTCGTAACGTTGACTCTAAATCCTTTTTAGAACTCTTGATTTTAGGATTTTGAAATTTAATACAAAGTACATGTTTGCAAATGTTTTTTCTTCTTTGTTAATGGTTATCAAGAAAGTATTTTCTATATCTGTTCTCAATTAGAAACAAGTCCTTAGTCATTTTTTTACATCCCTTGTTAGTTTCCACAATCCTGTGCATGAGAAAGGTAAAGAAAATATAGCTGTAGAGTGTATGTATGAAGTAATAAACAGTATAATTTTGGAAACATTTATTTTTTGCACTCAAATATGATTTTCAATTGCTTCCCTGCTTCATATATACATGAAATGTTACTGCAGGCAAACCGAAGCCCCCAGTAGCAATGTCCTGCTCACACTTCTATCTCAGTGGCAAGTGTTATTCTCACATCAGAACGTTAAAATGAATAATTTAATTCCACTTAATAAAGAAATAAGAAAATGTAGGAACCACTATTAGTACTAATTTAACTCACTGTACCAATAGCAACAATGAAGATTTGTTTACAAAAATACATTAATAATGTACTTTACAGAAAAAAATCACTAAAGGAGAGGGATTTATTCAATAGAATTTCTGGTAAAACATTTGAAAAGAAAGTAAGGCAAAGACTTTTCTTCAGACGATCTCACAAAATATGATTTTGTAGAAGTTCAATGCAAATCTAAAAAAAATCTAATAGACTATAAACAAATATTTAGCTGACTTTCTAAGGATAACACTGTTAAAGAATGTTTAAAAGACAGAGAAAAACTACTACCATATGGAAAATGTAAATGTTTATGTATAAAAAGGCATGCTAAAACTCACACTTTTGACCAAAAAAAGAGGACAGTGATGCACACATTAAACACAATAGATTTATATTAATATAATAAAATATAAACAATTATTAAATCATAATGGTCAAGTAAGGAAAAAGTGGGTAAAGTTTTGAACAGCTTTCAAAGAAAATCAAAGAATAAGCAAGAAAAAAATTATAGCAAGTAAACAAATACATACAAATGTTTAAACCTTAATGAAGATCTTGAATAGAAACACATTATTTTCCACTATAATATTTCTAATATCTAGAATTAAATGACAATATTAATAATATTGATGCAGAGAATGTGAACCTGCTTATGTCCTGGTGAGAGTACAAATAACTAAAAGTGTGAGAACTATAAATCTGTCATTTTTTAAAATTTACTATTCTTTGACATCAAAATTTAATTTAGGATTTTATCTTAAAACAATAACCAGAAATTATAATGAAGATATATGTGTAAACAGAAACGTTGATCACAAAGTTATGCAATAATGAAATACTGAGAACCCAAGTAACCAAAAACAAAATAATTTATAAAGTACTATTTTAATAGAGCAATGAAAAAGAATATAATTGTGCAATCATTAAACATTTACTGATGAGGTACAAGTGCTCACAATAAAACTGTAAATGAAATAACATTATTCATAGCTGAATGTACAGTATGGTCTGAATTTTCAGCAAAGTACATGGAAACATTCACATGCATTTTCACTCATATCCAAAAAAAAGAAAAGAGAAAAAAAGGAACTGTAGGAAATATAGTAGGCTGGCAATAGTTGTTATTATTATTATTATTTTTTTTTTTTTTCAGATTTCTGGCAATGGTTTCTCCTTTATATTTTTCTGTATTTCTCATTTTTCTAAATAAACTCATGTTACTTTCACAAATAGCAAAAAATTAAAAAATAAATGTTTAATGTTGTAAAGAAATTATTTCATACTCTATTACCCTTTTTCATTATGCATTTGTCACTTTGAATTGAGACAGTAGGTTAAGAGTGTCCTTATAACTCTGTGGGCATGGTTTCAAAACTCTTTCCAAGATATTGTGGGGGACAAACAAACTTTCCTTTACCTAAAGGTTCTTCTGGCTGGTCTAATAATCAAATTGACATGAGACAGAGTCTCAAGATAAAATAATCAAATTTACTGCATACATATGTATGGGAATCCCTCACACTCAAGAGAATTGGAGACCACACATGCAGGAGAGTTTCAGAGAGAAAGAGGGATTGAGGGATATAAGACATCCTGAGCTAGGGATGAGGTAATGCACCTTGGGGACTTCAAAAGGTCATTGGCAGGACGATAAGAAGAAAAGATATTTAGTAAATACAAGTTTGCCCTGCCCTATAGATAGGTCAAAATAAGTTATCTGTCATGGGCTAGGCCTCTAATTCAAATTCCTCTAGGTAGCTTAAAAGGCAGGAGCAGAAATTTCTGTGAGCCTGGGGCTAAAGTTGCCTTTAGCTCAAAGTAATTTGCATACCACCAAGGTACATTTTGGGGTGACTCCTTCTGAACCCCCACACTATCAAATAACAGTTTTAGAGAAAGACCTAATTCCAAACTAGTATCTCTTGTGAATTTCTATTGTCCTTTTCTCTTTGTCATTCCCACATAGCTTCTTATAAGACTAGTTCTAATTTACTTACATTTCTTCTTCTTTTTTTTAATTTTAATTTGCATATACCATAGTTTAAGCTTTACGTTGTAATGTGGTTTTGGTGTCCTATTATCCCCCTAACTCCAAATCCCAAATAGGATCATCGTGAAATGTTTAATAGTGATGCCAGCATCTCTATGACCTAAGGATATTTTGATCACTTTTTCTCTGTTGCTTTTGGATCTGTTTACCATTCTGTTCTTGAACCTCTCATGACTTTATCTTCCATTGTGCTACTCTCCTATTTCTCCTCAGATTACTCCTTTAGTGTATTCCTTATCCATGTTCTTCCCTTTTCAGTTTACTTTTATTTATTGCAATGGGCTGCTTGTTGGCAGCATAGCCTAGGAAAACATATCAATGCAATGCTGTAAGATGGTAAAATGGTTTGCAACTGAAATCAACACAAAAACGATCAGTAGATAGCTTCCCACTCCCAGTTTTTTAGGCTTTCTTTCATGGACCAATGGAATTAAGTGAAGTAGATGAGGAAATTCAGACTTATGAATATTTACTTTCTTTACTCTGGCTATGAACATGTCTGCTATAATATAATGAATTGGCAGAATCTGAGGATTCTCAAGCTTACAGGCTCTTCACAATACCACCTAAGTCCCAATCTTCATGATCTCTTTTAATGATTACTGCAGACTCTATGCCAGATGATTCCATAAGGTGATGCAGTCCTAGGAATTATGGTTTAGTCCTAGGAATATGGTTATTTGCCTGTAGCATATTCCCATTACATCTACAAAATTAGGATGGGTGTACTTAAAGGAAGAAGCTGGGAGTTTTGGCTCTCGGTTCATTCTCAGTTCTACTAAAAATATGTTAATGGTTATTTATTTTTTTTAATCAAACAAAAATAAAATCTCTGCAGTATTCTGTTCATACTACCTCTTCTTACTACTTTCACTCCTCTCTTTAATTATCTGTCTTAATACATGAAATTAATTATAACACAACATGGAGAATATTTTAACACTCACATACCTTTTGCTTTTTTTAAAAAAAAATTATTTCCTTCTTTTCAAAATTACCCCAAACTTTCTTCCACTTCTTATTGGTGTCTTTCTAATTACTTTTAAAAACAATTCTGCAATGAAGCACACAAACTCTCTTTTTCATCCCATTTCTTTCCTGATCAAAAATTTCCATTGGTCACTTAAATATTATTTTTTCCCACAGATTTCATTTCAGTTTAATGTTCTTGTGTTTGTAATCTATTTTGAAAAATATTATACACTCAACATGTTAAATAATACCACATACTAATGACTCCAGGAGGGCCTGTATGTTATGCATTTTTCTGTCTTGTGGACATATATAACTGAACATGATACAGTGTCAGGTGTGAATCAGTCAGGTCTTTACTCTGCAGAATAATCTGATAACTTTTGTTCCTGATACCAGGAATTAAAACAGTTGGGTGAAGTGTTTGGCAGTATATTGTTCATAAAGTCTACTTGACCTCCATATAAGCCTCTTATTCTATATTAAACTAATGATACCTTACCACAGTAACGCCATATGAGCAGTTTAGTTATACATAAATTCTGACTTCCATGTGGTAAGTATTCTGCCACCTGGTAAGTATTATGGGTGAGATTCTGCCATTCTGCACTTGGCTGTGTAGATACACATTTCATATCATTTTAGATACATAGTTCAGAACTCACTAAATAAGAAATCATCTATTTTTCTGTCATTTAAAAAATGTATTTTCTATACTATGTTTAAAAGGAGCAAGAAATAGTGATATTCCACTATCCTTTAGGAGAAGGATCAACTGGCTTGGGTTCCAATCCAAGTTTCTCCAGTATCTGCCTGTATGTGCTTAACCACTTTGCCTACAATTTCTTCATTAATATTTATTGATCCTTGTTAAGGGCAATTTTATGTGTTAAGTTGGCTGGGCCACAGTGTCAAGATATTTGGTCAAACATTATTCTGTATGTTTCCATGAAGCTGATTCTTAAGGGATTAGCATTTAAATCGGTAGGCTTTGAGTAAAGCAAATCACACTGCATAATGTGAGTCAGACTTATCCAAACAGTTGAAGACATTAGTATCATAGAAATAATGACCATCCTTGAGGAAGAAGAAATTGCCGGGTTCTCCAACCTGAAAGTTTTGTACTTAACCAAGTCTCCACAATCATATGAGGCAATCTCAATCTCTCTCTCTCTCTCTGTCTTTCTCTCTCTGTCTCTCTCTCCCACCCTTCCTCCAAACCTCCCTCCCTCCCTCTCTCTCTCCATACACACGCACACACACACACACACACACACACACACACAACACACACACACACACACACACGTAATACATACCCACACATCCTGTTGGTTTTCTGGAAAACCCTGACTAATAGAGATTTCCTATTTATTTTACTTCAGGAAAGCCATGATCAATTCCCAAGGTTAAATTTGTATAGAAAGTTGGTTATAAATCATCTATTGTTTAGACATTTTTTGTTGTTGTTAACTAATTACAAGAAATGTAAGTGGTTATAGAGGAAAGTATGATGACATTATCAAGAATAGTATTTCCTGAATACATTAAGCACCTTATAGTCCAGGGTTTATATTAGAATATAAATATTTAATAACTGTTTTATAAACAAACCTAATTCCTAAGATAATTAGTTAATACCTAATGTTCTTTGTGTCATTTAATTATTTTGCAAAATAATCAATGTGTTCTGAGATTTCCTGAGAAAGGAGTTTTATTCAAAGTTGCACCATGTTTCCTGAATAAAAATGCCATGGATGGCTTTAATTCTTTTTGTGTATTGTCAATAAATTTAAACCTTTAATATTATTAAAATACACCTTTTAAAGAATTTCTTCAGTTACTGTGTAACATTTAAAGAAAAAACATATAATTAGTGTCATTTTTATGAATGCCAAATAGTTTATATGATTAAAAGAGGTAGGAATCAGTTAGACACTGAATTGTTTTATGTTCTACAAACTAATTACAAACCGTTTCATGATGATAATCATTATATTATGGTAAAGTAGCCTTATTCTTCTCATTGCATTAAAGATCTAATATTACACAAATTTCTTGAAGATTGCTGATACAGGCATACATTTTATTTTATGTATCTTAAATGTCTTTGGTTTTGATACTGTATAAATTTCAACACTTCCTTTGGGAAAAGTCAACACAAACTAGTCCCCCAGAAGCAAAATTTTGTAATTCTAATACATGGCATCAGAAAAAAACAAAAGATGTTAATTACATTATTGATTTACTGCATGTCTGAAAAACATGCAGAAATGTTCTAACATTCCTAAAATATTTTTAACTTTATTCTAGGCATATTATAAATCAAGATGGTTGACTCTTATTGCAGACAAGTTTCTATAAAGACCCTCAGGGACCTTTATGCAATCCTCTTCCTCTTGAATAGAGTTTGAACTTTGTGATTTTTCAGTCCTATTTGAACTATGTATGTGGTATCATCAGTCCTGTGATTCATGTAAACAAAACTGTGAATATTATAATCCATTTAGAAAACACGAATTTGAGCAAGCACCTACCTCAAAATCATTATCCCATTGCCTGATTATTGGTAATTGATATATTTTCTATGTGTTATAGAAAAAGGTGAGAAGGAGAGCATATTTAGTTGCAGGCAGTTTTCAGAATATTTTCTTTTTCTAAACAGAAATAAGAGATATCTAGTTTCTAAATGTAGTAGCATCTGTAGTCAGCATGGAGTTCTGCAGCTCACTAGAGTGTTGTACCAGTTTGGGAGTGTATTTCCTTGTTTCTCGATGCTAGGTTCAAGTGTTCGTATCTCCTGCATTGTCAGTACTGGGTGTAATAGGTACTTCCAAATTTCGGGTTTTGGAAGACAACCAGGGTGGCATTCAATTTCATTAGCAATAGGACATTTCAGAAACTATCACTGAAGAAAATTTCATTCCATCTATCTTCTTAAACTGAAACAAAAATTGAGCAGTTTATTTTATTTTATTTTATTTTATTTTATTTTATATTTTATTTTACTTTGTTGTATGTATGTGGATGCAGAGGGATCAGGGGAAGTAGGAGGCAGAAACTCATGTTTGTTTCTATATTTGATAGTTCTTTATTTAAAAACAAAATTTAAATTTGAATATATGTTAGAACATAAAATCAGACCTTATTTTTCTGAGGTGAATTCTACGTGAAAACAAGCAACTTTTGAGACAAAAATGTGTTGACTCATAATAAATAACTTCACTATTGCATTTTCAAACCTTAGTTCCATATGGGATTTATTTCAATCCCTGGAGAATAGAATTCAGTTAATGTTATTTCATTTATAGTCAAAGAATTGACTCAGTGATTAAATCCGTAACCACTTCATTTTGAGATATATATTTTACTGATCTATTCATTAAAAAATATTTTATGTCTATGGTATTCTATTATTTCTTCCATATTCACCCAGTGATATCTTAAATCTAATGATGTATATACATGGGAGGTATTTTTTAAGTTGGAACTTACATTGTACCCGGTCTGACAACTAAGTTCATGATCTTGTTGCAATGATGTTGCTAACCTTTTTTGATATCAGAGGGATTATACTTATTAATTTGTACCAACTGGACAAACAGTTAACCAAGTTTACTCTTTGGAAGTGTTGAAAAGGCTGCGTGAAGAAGTTAGACGATCTGAACTTTTCACCAAAAATTCATGGCTCTTGCATCACGGCAATGCACCAGCTCACAGGGCACTGTCTGTGAGGGAGTTTTTAGGCAGTAAACAAATAACTGTATTGACACACCCTTCCTACCCACCTGATCTGGCCCCCAATGACTTCTTTCTTTACCCAAAGATAAAGAAAACATTGAAAGGAAGACATTTTGATGATATTCAGGACATCAAGTGTAATATGCCAACAGCTCTGATGGCCGTTCCAGAAAGAGTTCCAAAATTGTTTTGACTGGTGAACTAGCCACTGGCATTGGTGCATAGCTTACCAAGAGGAATACTTTGAAATGACCATAGTGATATTCAGCAATGAGGTATATATTGCTTTTTCTAAGACAAGTTTGTGAACTGAATTGTCAGAACTTGTATCTCTATATATTGTCATTGTGCATATCTGTGTAATTTTTAAATCTATTTACTTCTATATCTAAATACAGTTTTGTGATGGAGACCTTCAAACAGGTCATACATTTTAATTATCTTAATATTTTAATTTGCATGTTATATTCACTTGAAAATATTATCTGTTATAATAGTCATTATTGTTTTCACTCAATATTTTCTCATTTTAATAATTGAAACACTGGTTCTTAGCTAAGAACATTACTGGATGAAAATAACAATGTGTTCCTTAGCCTTGTGGCTAGATGTATCAAGAATTATGAAATTTGGAAGAAAGTTGGAGCAGATCTCATGCTAATTATATTGAAAGGAAAACACTAGCAAAACATTTTAGAACTATGTGTACTTGTTCCTTTCTGCCACTATTATTCAAGTTCTATGAGAAAGATATTCTTGGTCTTGATGTAGCCCATCCACAAATAAAGATGGAAGAGTATAGAGTCTCTAAGTCAGAAGCTCTCTGCCTCTGCCAGCAACTGGAGTTTACTGAGTGTATCATCATAAGAAGCACTTTAACTGTCAACTTAATTCTGTGCCCCAAACTGAAGCAATTAAAAGTATTGCTGTGAAACTGCAGAGTTAGCAGGATACTATTGGTGTTCCATTTAATAAAGGCTGTGAGCAGACTAGTTAAAATGGGATTAGGGACACTGCTTTCTCAGGTAAACCTTTTGATATGATCCCAAGACAGCTGCTATTAAATTGAGATGAAGTGTTGAGGGCCAAGAGGGAAACAGAGGTCAATAAGTTAAAAAAAAAGAAAGGAAAAAAAAACCACAACTGTTGGCATAAAGACAGTAGCTAGATGATAAAACACATTTCTATGATTCTAAATGCCCTTTAATTTTTAAAAATTCTGATAAATACAAATTATACAATTTTCCAAATATTTTAATATTTTTGGAAATTCAGTAGTGAGAATAAGTAGTAAATGATTTAATGTAATGTAGGAATATATGAGTTAATATTCCTACTGTTCTACCCTACATGGAAATTCAGGCATGAAGAAATAATTGCTTATGAGGCTGCAATTGCAAAGTGTATTTATTAGAAGCAAAGTATTTTCTTTGCACATGGAAGTAAAAAAATGCATCTATTATTGATTTTAGTAATAATGGTTAGTGATAATGAACAAATAAGTGAGAATATCAGGTTTTAATAGAAAATATAATAGAAATACATTTAATAGAAAATATATTTAATAGAAAATATAAAATTAACGGTGAAATAATAGTAAAATTAAGTAAAAGTTAATTAAATTATAGCAGTACTGTATACATGAAAACATTTATTTAAACAGATTAAAACAACATTATGAGCAAATAAATGTTAACAACTTAACTAAGAAAGACCAGAAAACCGGATGATGACAAATGAAATTTAGGCTTGGCTATTAATCAGCTATGATACGTAACTGAATGCATTTTATTCTCTGATTTTCTTTTATAAAGTCATAGTAAATATCACTTGAATTTAAATGTGAATGAAAGATGAGAGATTATAGTTTTCTTCAGTAAGACTGAAACAAATTGAACATATTATTAACAGACCATTAGTGAATCCTGGCTAACTTTACAAGTCAAATAAAATTACAAATAAGAAAGGATAAATTAGATATATGTAAACTAGGTCATCAAAGATTTTTGCCTAGGATACTGTGTGCTAGACACCGAGAATAAAATCTGATCATGTTTTCAAGAGTTTATACTCTAGTGGGAGATATAGTTACTCAACAAGCAAGTAGACTGAAGTGTAATGATAAGTACTAGTTACCTCCTGAGACTTCTTACGAGAAGAATTAGGCATGAAAAATGATCAGAAAATACTTGAAAAGAGTGGGAAGTGGAGTTGATCATGGCAGGAATGGGAACTAGATCAGTCGTGGAATGGCTGGGGTGGAGAAAGATATTTCAGGTAACGTCAAGATATGACCCAAGGCTTGGAAGACAATGGAGAAATGGTACTTTGGGAGAAAGTGCAGTGATATAGCATGGCTGATTTTTTTCCCCTCAAATTTAAAGGAGATTTGCTGACTTTAGTTACTTCTGTTTTCTTTTCTGCAGTATCTCTAAAACTAAAGGTCTGGCTCCATTTTAGATACAAGGAGAAGGGAAATATTGGAAGGTTATCACAACTATATTAGCCTGTTAGAAAACATGAGAAATTAAATGATAGATATAAGTGGAAAATGGCAAAACAAGATAATATTACAACTTAACTCAATAATTTTTAGATATCCAGAGAAATTTGAATTGTATTTATAACAAGAAAAATCCAAGTGAATAAAGATAATATGTAGAATTTGAGACTCATTTATTATATTTTTATAAAAGTCAATGAATTCTTTCCAAATGATACTTGAGTCTACATAGTGCTATTTAATTCATAAGTAAGAAAATAATTAGATTAAGTTTATCTGAAGATAATCAAGTAATTATTGCCAAATCAAAATATGAATTGCAATTTGTAGCAAATTATTTAAAGATAATTGCAAAGAAGCATAAAATAGAAATTTTCCAAGAAATTTATGTAGCCGTTAACCAACAAGAAACAATATAAAATTTGAAAAAGTTACGATTGAAGGAAGTAAACAATTCAGGAAGTATAATATTTTAATAGCAAAGATGCAGCTACATTAACTTCAAATTTGCAATGCAAAACAGGTTATATTAAAAGAAATTTAAATATGCAACGAATACCCCCAAAAGCTAAGATTATATCACATTTGGCCAGAAGAACCATGTTCAATTTTTAAGTCCTCCTATAAGTAGTTGGCTTGCTGGAAACTCTAGGGACTTCTGTTTATAAATTTTGTCTCTTAACTCTTTGGTATGTCCCTTTCATTGTATTTATTGCAAGATACATCTAGTGTGTCTATTTATGCCTGCTGGAGAGATGCCCCAGTGATCTTAGTCCAGTCTAATGTTAGCTCTCACCAAAGCCTCACAAGCTTCTTCTATTTCTGTGGACTTTATCATATCTACACAATATGAGGTATGATTCTAATGTTCTTATTTTGATTAGATAATAAATTAAACTGTGTCTTGCTGCCTGCCCACGGGAGGATTACAGTCATGTTAATCTTAAAGGATCACGTTACCACAAGGGTGTATTATGCTAAAAAAATAAATAAATACAAAATAAGATAAACAACCCAACACTTTTTCAATGTGGGATTGACTGGGAGTGTTTTTATTTCCCTGGCACCACTGGAAATTATATACTCAGCTGTCATGCTTCGGCTGTGTGACTTTACCCCTCCGATCCAGCTATCCTGATAGAACCATCGCTGATTCCTTTCATTTTCTATCTACCAGAAATTTAAAACAAGAGTGAATCCGTTAACATTTCTAGTTGACTATACCTTTTACAGGAAACTTATGGTTCATAGATAAATCATCCTTGGACATATGAAATAAAGAACAAGAAACAGTTACATAGAAAAGAAAAAAAAATATATGAGGGACCTAGAGAAAAGAGATCAGAATACAAAACACTGTAACCTTTCGTTTTTATCTACTAAGTCTCAATCCCAAAGACATAGGTCATTTTACAGAACAAAATTCACTGTCTCATGATATTTTTGATACAAGGACTATGATTTTGATACAAGCAATAGATTCCTTTTCAAAATTATCTTAGTTTCTATGTTGCTGCAGAGCTACCGCAGTCATTTTTCCAGGATAGCTGACAAAGTACAAACTCAAATTTAAATGGAGGTCTCGGAGACGAGATCACAGAATTCTAAGCTCAGTGGTTCTGTGGACTTGGCTGGACATGAATTCTTTAAATACTGGAACTTCATAACTCCAACTCATTCTCCCTCTTCTTCTGCTCTTTCTTGATTGATTATTTTCTAGTTTCTATTGTTTCACTTATTTTTTGTATCTACCCACACTAATTTACTACTATTAATATTTTCAAATTTACTATAACCATTGTGTAGGATATTAATGATTATATTTTCAAAAGTTCAAGCAAAACCACGTATTCTGACTTTTCTTAATAAAGTTTTGACTCCCTTCAAAAGTCTATTCCTTTTCTGATAATCCAATGTTCATAGTGGTTTTATTTGAAAACCTCACTGTACATTTCCAGTGTGTGGTGTATTTGTATGTTTTAGAAGGGTCAACTTGGTAATGGAAATTTCTAAAATCGTTGGAGGCAGGACAATTTATTTTTGTAGTCCAAGAAATGCTGAGAATAGACCTTTGTTATTTGATGAAGTAAGGTCCAGTGAGTTTCTGATCAGAGTTCTTTCCAGAAAAAATGTAATTATCTGTAAGTTTTTCACATACCTGTAAGTTACTTGACTGATCCAGTTAAAGAAATACAGATAACATCAAGTACTTTGGGAGAAAAAAATCAAGGAGTAATACAGTGATAAATAGAAAAAGTAGTACATGAGTAGCACATACTTTAACAAAATTTCATAAAGCGTAAGAATTATATCATGGTCCCTTCTCAGCACAAGATTAACTCTTTGTGATCCACTTCACCTCTAATGGATTGACTTGCCTTTCTATATTTCTTTATAAACCCCCACTACCTGTGTTTCGCTT
Organism: Rhinolophus sinicus; assembly: GCF_057876585.1. Classification (NCBI taxonomy): domain Eukaryota; kingdom Metazoa; phylum Chordata; class Mammalia; order Chiroptera; family Rhinolophidae; genus Rhinolophus; species Rhinolophus sinicus. The sequence continues at coordinate 195,086,202 of NC_142501.1, forward strand.
GATTTAAAGGCTTTATAAATAATTACAATTAGACCAAAAAAAAGTAACTGAAATACTAAGAGAGTTTTGAAATCTCTTTCAAAGTTCTTGAAGTCTTACCGTAGTTCCTATTTCAATTATTAAACATAACTTTCACTATTCTATATATATGAAATCCCCAATCAGTTTGCTGTTCACTACTGGATGCAATTTATGGAGTTAATCAAAATAATGCATCTTTAAAAAGTATCCGTTTTGGTATCTTTGGAAAGAGTTTCATCAGATACCTATGTTTCTTTAAAAAGCTGTTAATTTTATCACTAATCGTTTTAAATATAACACACATATATAAAGTTTGTTAATAATAATATATATTTGCTAGTGAATTTAAGTTTTAAAATTTTAATTTTAAAAGGTAATTAAACTAATTTTAAAATTAAATTTACAGTCAACATTGCAACAGCTCTTATTGCTTTAAAAGAGATGTCTAGTTGAGATATAGCTTAGGAGAGTGGATAACGAATAGTAAATTCTCAAAAATATTAGCAATCATTATGTTGGCATATTCTTAATGTAACCTGTAGTAAAACATATGTGAGGAAATCATGAGAAAACTATTTTGAAATGTAATTTGGTATTTTGATGCAATCTCAAACTGGAAGAGAGAGAGAGAATTAATTTAGGCAACAATATGAAGAATATTTTAATAGATTTATTGATCAAAATTTAAAATAAAATATTGAGTAATTCTGTCTTTGATAACTTGTAAGAGCCAGTTCTAGGCCCTGGTTATTGCATAATTTGCAAATGAGATTCCTGAATGAATTTTTCTTTTGCAATCTTTTTAAAAGAAGGGTCACAAGAACATCTTGAAATTACAAAGACTTTCCTGCTGTGCTGAAAGATGTATCTTCAGTCTGCATTTAAATACTTCTCGAACCCTCAGGACAATTCCAGACTATGGTTCCTCATGACTAGAATCAGGTGCCTTGTGGTTTTCTCTCCCAGCTGAGTGTATCTGATGATACTGGTGCTGGAATCTGAACATTGTGTAGGAGACTCATGGAAACAAATCAACCATTTGTTGTAGTGACAGCAACAGATTTCTTTTAATTTTACCTACTGTGAAAATATTCTCCTTCATGGCACATAAAGATAGGGCAAGCAGTAGGTATGAGTGTTGAAGGAGGTCATAAAGAGGATATAACCACCAGTTGACTCAAGAGCTGGACTCTCACACCCTCCTCTGTCCTTGGAATGTATGTTCTGTCCACCATTCCAATACTAGCAGCTGTTTCAAGGGTGCAGCTTGGAGAAAGTAAGGTGTTAAGACCATCTGGAGTGACTATGTGACTGAACCCAAATAAGAACTCCATATAAACTTTTAAGATCCTGGTGGGCAGTGTGGAGATCTTGTCTTGAGGCCTCCCAGACAAATCTCATATGTAAGTTCCTTTGCTTATTAAAAGTACTACCTACCACTCTCAAGTGGTCTTCCTCTTTCTTTGGACTCTCTTTGATCTTTATATACAGATACCAGTTTCAGATTTCACCCAGGAAATCCCCCAGGTTGAGAACTGACAATGAGGAATATTAAGCTAAGATAATGGCACTCTGCTTAAATGTATGAAGTAAGACATGCACTGATACTGTGTCACTCATTTTCTTCTTTGTTCTTGTGTTGGCTTATCATTTTCACTTTGGCAAAAATGTAGTTTAGTTGGGTTAGTTCCATCTAACATAAATGACTACATGTAATCACATGGTTCCTTGTTCTAAATTTTGAGTCACATGCAAGAAAGATGAATATGAAAAATTAAATTCACATTTTTTGCACTCAGCTAATTGCCCAAAGTTCAGAAAAGATAGATACTGCATTTATAGAAATTGCCTCCGGAACAGTTCACTCTCTAAGGTTTTTAATGGCTTTGTGATTTTTCACCAGTTTTTTTTTTTTTTCTTTTTTTCCTGTCAAAAGGAGCAAATGTTTACTTCTTTTCATCTTTTTAAGACTGGCCTCCTATTATCCATCTTAAGAAAACTGGCCTAGGTTTTTATAAATCATGATCTTAAAAATAAAATACAATCATAAAATAGTTGGTGCATTTGCACAGTAAGACATAAAGGCAGTGGATATATTTTGAATAGAAATATGTCAGAGGTTAAAAGTAACACAGAGAAACTTCAATAAATAAATTTATAAAACTCATTAAAGGAATTCACAAAATCCCTCAGATGTAATTTAGAGAGGGGGTGAGCTAGAAGAATTCAGTGCAGAATATGTGTGAATAAAAGAAACTGAACTGTCACTGAGAAATCAGCACCCACTAAATATTTCTTCATTTTATGTAACTCACACTTAATGCAATGTTAAAATCAGAAATACAGCAGATGACACTCATGAGGACATTAGACAATAAGTCTGAGTACCGTGTTTCCCCGAAAATAAGACCTAGCTGGACCATCAGCTCTAATGTGTCTTTTGGAGCAAAAATTAGTATAAGACCCAGTATATATTATATTATGTAATGTAATGTTACGTTACGTTACGTTACATTGCATTACATTACATTACATTACATTATATTATACCCGGTCTTATATTATAGTAAATTAAGACTGGGTCTTATATTAATTTTTGCTCCAAAGGACACATTAGAGCTGATGGTCCGGCTAGGTCTTATTTTCGGCGAAACACGGTACAGTTTGTCCAGTACATTTTGCCATTAATAGTGTCCTTGGACCAGTCAAGCACTGAAGTCCTCACAATTTTATGTGTAAAATATTTATATTAGATCATCTATAAAATCTTAAAATTTGATGTAAAATCAGAATAAAAATGCCTTGTTTATATGAGTAAATTAGGTCAATTAAATAAACACATATAGTTAGACCTGTTTCAAGGCTTGTGAATCTAAGATTTTGCATACATAAAAATAATGGGACATACTATCTAAATATCAGCAAATCTGGGTTGTCTTTAATTTTTTCATATCAATATGAATTGTCAGCATATTGAGAAACTGGCACAATGATCTAGATACCACTTAAAATAAACCAATATCAAATAAAGCTTTCTTGTATAGGCAAGATTTCTCCTATCAATATTATTTGAAAAGAGAAAGTAATGAGGTAATAAATAAAGAAACCCATTTAGGAAAAAAAAAAGTGTTTCTTAAATGATTTCTTCCCATTTACAGTAAACTTACTTTAAACATTGATGGAGCTGACAAATGTAATATTGTACACAACTAACATGTTTGCTTGAGGGCACCACAGACTAAACGTTCATCATTTGTACCACCAAACATTGTCACATTTCAAATCTGCTTTCTTCCCAGCTCACTGCTCTGTCATTCATTCTGCTTGCATTTCCTTACAACCACCAACTTTTTATTCCTTCACATTGTTTTTGGTTGGGCTTTCACATAGTTCTGCAAAAAAAAAAAATAAATAAATAAGATATGCCCTTGACATTATTGCTCATTTTGTCTCTTTTTGCTATACTTTTGCTTGTGTTAAAAAATCATCAATTATATGGGCCGAGAGTGGCTTATTATGAGATAACAAGTTTTCTACAAGGAATGCTGGGCACTGCTCTTTTTAAAAAAAGTGCTTCTTTTTAGAATTAACTCTGCTTAGGACCATCCAATGGTCCTTTGACTTGCCTTGTCAGGATTTTAGCTGCTGCATCACTTAGCTGTGGGTTTAGTTGGAAGCATGTCAACCTGTGACTTATGCCTTAATAAAAGGTTCCTGTTATTAGCTTACCTTGGCCCCTGTGTGTTCCGTGCTGACTCAACGGTACTTCTAATTAGAGTTCTTAATTCTTGGCTATTTCAGTACTTGAATATTGTATTGCAGGTGCTTTTGTAAGTGAAGTAATCAATAGTAAACAAATCATAGAGAATTAATTCCCTTATTGTCATGATTCTGTTCTACAGGGTTTGGGTGATTGTTTTCTTTATCAAATGGTCACCAAACTTTGTTAGATTGTCATGTTCCCTAGGATGACAAATCTTGAAATAGCTCTGAAAGCTCTGTCTCTATATTATTTGTAAGTGAGAACATCTTCTCATGGTGTAATAGGCAATTCAGACCTCACTGGGCATGCTAAGTGAGCTATAAAGCAGGTCATCCTCTGAGTTTGAAGGAGATGAATGTGGTAAAACACCATCCCAGTGATGCTTTAATCTGCTGACCTTGATGTGGGAATGAAAAGTGATTTTTAAATTCAAAGCAAAGTTAGTAGAGCTTTTCAGCAACTTATGCTGATATCCTAGGCTTGCATTTTTCCCACTTTTTGTGCCTGACCCCATCAGCCCTCTTCCTTTGTCAGTATCTAAACACTTTTAGCAAGCTAACACAGCAGATCCCTAAATAGCCTGCAGATTCATTTCTTCTTCCTCTTGCTCTGGAACCTGGTCAACGTCAACCCTTATTTCAGGAATAAGAAGTGCTCATTTCTCTATGAAGCATCTTCTGAACATTTTAAGTACTTCCCTAGCATTCCTTGAAGTGCTTCTATTATAATATTGTGTTTCACACTGTATTCTATTCCTTGTTAGCATGTTTATTTCCCTTATCAGATTATAGCATGGTACAGAGTTTGTATTTTCAACATCTGGTATAGTGCCTCACATACACTGGGCCTTCAAGAAATAAATCTGTGGTATGAATGACTATCTCATAGCATGCTGGCTGACTGCCGCCGAATGGAAAAACTAAGTTCATGTTTTGGCTCTGTCTCTAACTAGCACTGTGACTGTTAAAATCACTTCTCTTATTCTTGGCGTGCTTGTTTGTAAAATGAGATAACAGTAGAACCAGCATCATAGGCTTATAGTAAGAAGTAATGGTTACCAAGTTTGTCACCATGTCCGAACTAATGATTGAACAATAGGTGTGTGTGTGTGTGTGTGTGTGTGAGAATTTTTATGTGACACATTTTAAATTATCATGAATATTGAAGGACAGATAGATAATGCTATGTAAGCTTGTTCTATGTTAAATAAATAGAAACAGACAAAAACATATATGTTTATACATATCATCTGTACTAGAGATATGGCAGTCATTCTCCACTTAAATAGGTGGATTTGTATTTTGATTTTTGTTTGGTTTGGTTTTGTTTTCCCACAGAAAGATAGTAACAAACAAATAACACTACTCGTATTTTGTCTTTTCTCCCTTTCTATGAACAAAGGAATTTCCCATTTTATTCTATAACTTAATCTGTTTTGTGATTATTTGGAAATAAGTAATATCCCCAATGAATTACAATAATATACTTATTTATTCTCTCTCAACAATATAATATTGTTTTTTTCATTTAAAAATTTGAGAATTCTGAGTCTTACATGTCTAAATTATAAAACTTGGGTGCCAAAATTCATCGAAACCTAAATTTCCATTCATGTGAAAAAAATCACCCAATTTTTTTTTGAGTGAGTATTTATATCCAGGGAACCATGGAAGTCAATGAAAAGTCTATTAAATGTATAATATGTATAAAGTCTATTAAATGTGTAGCATGTATACTAATAATTTATCAAAGCAAAAAACTGAAATCTGAGGAGGCGTTGGGGCGTATAATATGAATATTATATGCCCCAGAGTTGCTCATCACTCATTTATGCCTTTATTCAATAAATACCTTTTTGATCTCTTAATATGTATCAAATGCCAAATAGTATATATTAAATGCTTACAATAGTCTAAATGCCACACGTGGCATGAATTATATCATTTAAATAGTTTCAATAAAGCTGTTCATTATTATTATTATCTTTGTAATATATGTGAAAAAGTTCAGGTACAGAACTAGTAAGAAACACTGAGATCACATAGTAGCTAAGTGGGAGATCTGCGAATCAAACTCATGTCTTTTTCAATCTGTATCTCTTCATTAGTTTCAGTTAAAAAAGACAGATACATGTTCTCTGTGATTAGCGAGAATGAAGTAGACTCTAAAATGAAAAAGGTGATGTTCCAAGCATTAAGAAAGAAGTCCATGTTACATAATGATGAATTCCACGGTGTAGTGAAGTTCAAGTTTATGTAACTAATGCCAAAAGCCCTTATGCTTTTAAAGTTATCAACTTTACGTTTAAAGAAAGTTTCACCATGTGGGCCTTAAAGTGAAAGATAGTGAATGAAAACTAGAGCGTTCATTCATTCATTATTGAAGATATCCTTTGAGCTATTAATCTGTGAAAAGCAAGGACCATGTTGGATACACAGATATAATCATGAATTAAGCCAGGTCCCTGCTCTCAATAATGGAAGAACATACTGATATTTATTTACTTCCCTGGCATCCTATTTCTAAGAGGCTCTGATTTTCTCCTGTTTTTATCCCTCTTGTTTATGATAAAATTTTCAAAATCCTTTTTCGCTTGTCTTTATTTCACTACACCCTCCTGGTTTATCTTTTCCATTTCTGACATGTCCCTTTTGATTTTCTTTGCCTTCTCTATATTCACTTCCTCTGTCTTAGTTGTTCTTAGCATTTTTGCATGGCCTCCTAGTAGGACGTGTGATTTTTAAAACGTGTTGTGCTTTGCTGACTTACCCTACTTTGTAACGGTTTGGGACAGTCCATCATGCTTATCTCTTCCCAACTCCATCTTTAGGGGCTTCATGTGGGAAGCTTGAAACCAATTTTGGTAGAAGTTTATACACCAAGGAAATCGAAACATATTGTGATCAGGGCTTTTAAAAAAAATTCCCCAGCCTGTTGCTGTTACTAAATTTATCTCCCCAACTTGCCCAAGAGAGTATTTTTTTAGTGCTGTGAGTAAAATGCTTAGAAAAGTACCTGGGACTTAGTGGGCAATCCTAAATTATTATTACATGGATATTATTTGACAGTCCTTTATAAATATAGAAATTAATTACCACTCAGAAGTTTTTTAAACAACTGTTTTTAAAAGATTGAAATATCTTATACTTTGAGAGAATTGAACACCTATTTTCTTAGAAATATGATGGGTGATATGAGTGAATGAAACTTACTTATGTACTTACTGAAGATGACTTGGCATAAAAACAATTCACGTAATTATGCCAGATTGTCCATTGTGGAAAAAATACTGAAAACACACCTTGGGGAGCATAGTCTAATTTTTGGCAGGCACTTATGCTTTTTAGAATATAACTGAGTAGTCTTTTCCCCTGTTGGAAAAACCTTGCAAAGCTAACACACAAAAATGAGTAAAAGGTGAAAGCAGAGTGGACTTTTGATCACTTGTAAAATTAGATTATGCACAATTTAAATTTTACCCCACAACTCCATTTGTTTCCATATGGTTTCTCTTTCTACAAGAAATACATAATTTCCTCATTATAAGAGGAAACATTACTTTTAAATTCTGTGGCTCATTTCTAAATCAGTCATTGAAGACTTCCATTGAACCACAGAACTGATGCTCAACATTTTAACTTGTATTTTCCTGTTTTCTTCCGCAAGTTGGAAGAGCAGGGCAGGATAGCATAACGACTACAAAGCACAGACTCTAGACTCTAAAGTCAGGCTGGTAGGGTTTTTGTCCATGCTTTACTACTTAATAGCTATGTGATTTAACAAAACAATTAGTCTCTCTGTAACTGTTTCCTCAGCAGAAAAAAAAAAAAAAAAAAAGTGGTTATAATATTACTTTTACATAGATTGTCATTGTGAAAATAAATGTTTTAAAATAAAACCTGTACAACACCTAGAATAATACCTGGGACTCAGAGTAAGGCAGCTGTTTAAACATGACATTTGCTGTGATTACTTATGGCCAATGCTTTTTTCACATGTACAAATTCCACGGTGTTTATGTTCAGTTTAAAAAGTGAATTTATCGGAAACAAGCAATTGCATTATGTGTTGTGTGTTTTGGAATACCACAAAAGTATTCCTTTAGAAATTCAGCATACATTGAGTACCCAGAATATTCTAGGACTATTAGCAGTGATTGAAAAAAAGAAAGAAAGAAAGAAAAAAGAAAAACAGTTTTGTAAAGCTTAGAGTCTCTTGTCCTTATCCTTTTGAAATGTTATGTTCTGATAAATGGAGAAGTATATACATAACAAATTATACATGACAAATACTGTAATAGGGTAAGTAAACACTGTATGGCAAATAATCCAACTAGAAGAATCATGATAAAAATCATTGAGCTGCACAACTTGAAAGATGAATGACACTGAACTCACAAGAAAAAGCGAGGAGAATGATTCGTAGTGATAAACAATGTAATTGAAACAGAAAAATCTGAGTGCAACAGAGTCCAGTGCAGCTTGAGAATTAGAAATAAGGTGAAGTGTGAGAGTGATGAAGCTGAAAATGTAATGTTAATAATAGGTCGTTAAGACCACGTGAGGGTGGGTAGTTTCCTTAAATAGACAATGGCGAGGCGTCTCAGGTTTCAGCCTGGGTGTGTAAGTGGTTAGGCGTATTCACTTTTGCATATCGTGATTGCATATTCCTATGACAGAGGTTTAGGATTCACCGTTCTTTTCCCGCACGTGGCAATGATACAAAAGCTGTTACAAAATGTTTCAGTATTTCAATTTCTGAATTCTGGAGAAATCATTCATGAGTAGGTATGTTCTACTCATGATATGCTCTAGCTTCAGGTTACAACTGAGAGGTTATTTTCATGAACCAGAGAGACAGAGAGAAAGGACTATTTGTCTGAGTAGTTGACATCCACCAAATGTTTTTCCTTTGTTTGTTATTCCCATATAACTTAATTTGTTCAATAGCTATTTTCTGACAAAAACAAAGCAAAGCAAAACAAAACAAAACAAAAACCACACTGGTCTAACCATTTAGAAGATGTTTACATGAGTAAGGCACAGACGTTGATTTCAATTATCATACTGGAAAGGGCAATAATCACAGTACACAAGTAACTATTATTTAAACTAATGTTATAAGAGAAAGTCAACAAAAGTTTTGGAATGGGTTCCGAGAAAAGATAGAAGAAATAGCAGTCAGTTATCAATATGAATTAATATCAACAGAGATAACTGTTAACTTAATGCTTTATTTTTAAAAAGTGGAGTTTAAACTAGACTCTGAAAGATCTGGGGAGTTTTGTTGAAGGAAATAGAGGTCTACTTGGTGTTCAAGGAGAAAGAGCTGATGAACAAAGGATGGGGAGATCTGGTTTTGTTTGTTTGTTTGTTTGTTTGCTTTCTACTGTGTACTATTTATACCTTCCGTGTTGTAAGTTTAGGTATGTTTAGGGAGACACGTTAGTAATGATGTATTCAGATTATGGAGGCAAACAGTCTCTCTAGTACCAAAAGCTCTATACATCTCTGGACAAATTACTTAACCTCTGAGCCTGCGCTTCTTCAGATGCTAAAAGGGAATAATAACAGTGACTACCTCATAAGACTATTGTGAATATCAAACAAAATAGTACATGAAATCCTATTAGAATAGTGGCTGGCAGAATGTACCACTCAAAAAATATTAGCTCTTCTCTTTATTGAGAATAAAAAGTAATGTATGGCATTTATTTTAAAATAGATTTGTGGTAAGGTTGAAAACATATATCAATGATAAAATATGGAGGCTAATGAAATAATTTTGGATTTAATGCAAAAGACGTGAAACAATGCTTTTGGATGGAAGACTGGCATGATGAGTTGGGAATTATTATTCTAATGCTGATATTCCTTAGCAAAAATATGTAGTCTTGAGTGTTTCTGTATTAAAAGTAAAAAGATTTTATAGAGGATAAATCATAAACCCAACAAAACAAAATCATCCCAAGGGGGCCAGTTGCTTCAAGATACTTTGTGAACCACATAGTATTTCTCTTGGTTTCAATCTTCACATTTCTTTAATGTTCTTTTACTTCCTTTATCTCTCCCAATTAATGACCTCCTTTTAAGTCTTTTTTTGTTGTTGATGTTGTCTTTATTTATACTATTGTTTACATCATAAATACACATTTTAAGTGTACTTAAACATTTTTTTTTAATTTTCTTTTTTATTAGTTTCAGGTGTACAAAGCAATGTAATAGACGTTTACACCCCTCACAAAATGATAACTCCCCCCAATCTACTACCCCTCTAACATCATATATACCTGTTACAATTCCTTGGCTATATTCCCTTTATTGTACTCCACATCCCGTATGTCCTCTCCCATATGGCCACGGGATGTGGAGATATATATATATTTATATATATATTTATTTATAGTTGATATTCAATAATATTCTATTAGGTTGGTACAAAACTAATTGTGGTTTTTGCAATTATGTTTAACCTTTTAAACTGCAATTACTTTTGCACCAACCTATTACTTCAGCTTCAGATGTATAGTGCATTAGTCAGGCATCTCCAGCATCAATGAAGTGATCTCTCTGATAAGTCCAGTGTCCATCTGGCACCCTCCATGTACCTTGATGATGACAACGTATGTCCCTTTATTCCCCAAATGTTGCTCTACCAACAAATTATTTGAAATTTCACCATGGAAAAAGATCCTTTACATTAATGTGTTATACCTTATAAAATTGGAAAAAAAAAGAAAAAGAGGTATGTCACCCGAGAATGAGTAAGAGACACCTGTCATAACTCATTGTCAGTGAGTATTTCACAGCATTTTAAACCACAGATCAATATTTAAAAGGCCATTTCAATTGTTTCCATATATTATCCTTTTAAATCTTGATCTGTGGTTTAGAATGGTGTGAAATACTCACTGACAATGAGTTATGACAGGTGAGTCTTACTCTTGTGTGGCATACCTATTTTCTTTTTTTCAATTTTGTAAGGTATAACACATTAAAGTAAAGGATTTTTTTGTGTGTGTGTGGTGAAATTTCAAATAGTTTGTTGGTAGAGCAACATTTGGGGAATAAAATAATTTACTTTTTTATCATCAAGGTACATCCAACAAGGTTCATCAGAAGCTTTTTTAACTACCAAATTACAGTTTGTCTCTTTCCACTGAAATTTTGCAGTTTACACACAGTGTGATATACAGATGATGTATTACAGAATTGTACACTTGAAACCTATGTAACTTTACTAACCATTGTCACCCCAATAAACTTTAATGTATATAAAAAAGAAATATTTGTATTTAATTTGTTTTTATCTTTTTTCTCTTGTTGGTAAATATTATAGAGAACTGTGACCCAATCATTGTTTCTCTAACATATAATAATTCTAAATAGTTGTAATTATTATTTATATTCATAAACTACTACATAATTATATCATATTACACTAAGAAAATCCCTCTTAGGAAGTTATTATTCTTATTACTACTTATTCTTACATATTTATTTATTCAGTAGAAATCAGTTAATTAGAAAAACCTGTGGACCAATTGCTATTTGTACAGTACAGCTACCCATGAACCAACTGCTGAAGACTTTGACTCTGCTTGCTGAGGATTACACTGTAACTACCCTCTTTTATTTTTCCCATTCCAGATATATTTAAAAACTTACTTTGTTGTGCATTATTTTGCGTTGCTCTAAATTATCATCTAAAGTTGTTAAAACTCTGGTTTGTAATAGAAATATATCAAATGGAGTAAAACAGACTATATTATCCCCAAAATAATATTAGTAAGCTTACCAAGGAATAAAGCTGGTATTTGAAAATGCTGCCTCTGCCTAAAATAAATTAAATCTTCATATGTGCTGAATGGATGTATGTTTTCCAAGCAAATATATTTCTAAAGTAAAGCATAAATATTTTTATTAACTTAATTAAGAGTAGATTCATAAAATATCAATAAATGTTAGGATTTTTCGTGTATATACTTAGTCTTTTAACTCCTAGTAAAAGACATTTCCTTTCTGTCATGTTCTATACACTATCATGGAACAAATTTTCCTCTTAGTATACCAAATTTTATAATCTTTAATAGGAACATTAATGGATTATAATAAATATAAAATTTCCACATAACAACAGAAATCTTTTTGTATAAACCTAGAACTTTATCAATTTTGTTGTCTTTTCAGATAGTTTTTTTTTTTATTTCTGCTAATGTGCTACACCAAATACACCTCAATAGAAAATGAAAAGTTATGTAAATATCAATATATTCATGTTGTTTTTATACCTTCTCATAGCCACATCATGTTGATGACTTTGCATTCTTATAATGTATATATTTATTTGTTATCACATAGAAATAGTATGTACACTGTGCATACTATTTCTTCCTGAAATAGCTTGAGTGCATTAAATTGCAAAGTCCGTGAAAGTTGGCAGTAAGTCTAATTCTTTTTACTGTAGCACTGAAAGAAGCTCTTAAAGTTTTACATGGAGAATAAGATCCGTTTATCAAATATTCTGTCGTTTATCAAATAGTCTGCCATTCCACTTGCCAGACAAATGCTCTCTTAGCCAAAGAGGATGCAAATGCAGGCATCAGATTATACTCCTTGGAAATGGACATACAGTATAAAAAGAGAAAATAAAGACAGCAAAGAAGTTAAAGAACCACAACCATTGCTCACACATATACAATGATACATTTATCAAACCTGCCCAGTTTTTGTCAACTCGTTACTGTGGGATGCATGATAAGAGATTTCTCTCTGTCCCAATATTCAAGTTTTAATAAAACACACACACACACACACACACACACACACACACACACACACACACACTCACACACATATGATAAAAACTGATATAAAATTGTAATGTGGATTATAAAGATTAAAAATATCTGTCTACGGACCTGGATTTGAACGCTATCCACATGATCACAAGAAGCAGTTTTGACAACAGTAATCTTAAGGAATCAATAAATGAATACTCTTAAATAATGCAAGCAGGGAGTTGAATATTCTTCCTGAATTAAAAACACCTGTAAAAAAGCCATAGAAATAAAGCATCTTACAATCTTATACTAGAAATCAAGAATACATAAATAATAGCTTTACAATATTGATTATACAGCAAACTATGTTAGGCTACATTTTTTTGTATGTTTTAAATCAAGATATTACTTCTCTTTTGTATATTCTAGGGAGACACACACAAAAATAAAGAAAAAAATGCAAGTAAGATTGGTAAATAGGAAAGCCATCTTCTTTGGTATCATGATTTTCCACAGATGAAATATATTTTATGTCAACTGACATAAAAATAACAAATTTGGCAATTTGTCTAGAAATTCAAGAGAAGGACAGCTGCCAATTTTTTTCTGTGTGTGCCGAATGAAAAATTAACTGCACACCAGGACATTGAGAAGAGAACTCCATACTTTGAGACATTCTCATAGCTTTAAAAGAATGGAAAAGGAGAATTTTAATGGTAGCGTTTGTATATGAATTCTTCAGGCTATAAGTGAAAATGAATGTTAAACATTTATAAGTTGTCAATAGTTCTGTTTCCACCTACTGTTTTCTCTGTTTTTGTGGGTCTTGTGCTTTTAGGTTATACATTGTTGCAGTTATTTTTATTGGTTTAGGTCAACTGTTCTCATAATGGTAGATGGTAATAAGATATTTGAACATTTATTTTTATGTTTGCTGTTGTTTATTTTCAGTGCTTATTTTTTCTTTATAGACTAATGTACTAGTTCCTAAAAGAGAACGTTAAAATCTCTCTACATTGTGATCTTAGCTCATTTTTACTTATTTTCACACAAACATACTCCAGCCAAATGGAAATATTATCAGTTTGCAAATGAGTTTCATGTTTTTAATATTTCTTGATATTTCCTAGGCCTGCACTTTTAGTCAGGAATGATTGAGTTCACCTTGATTACACCTTCTTTTATGTAATTATGTAATACCCTTCTTTAATCCTGATAACTTTTCTATGAGGTCTGTTCTTTCTCAAATTAATATAGATTCTCTTTCTTTCTTTTCATTAGTGTTAACATGGTATTTATTTCTCCATCCATTTACCTTTAATCTATATATGCATTCATATTTAAAATAGGCTTCTTGTAGACAGCATGTAGTGGTTTTATTATTTAGTTAGATGCTAGTATATTATTTTTAAATTTTTATTTATTTTAGTTACATTTATTGGGGTGATATTGGTTAATAAAATTATATATAGATTTCAAGTATACAATTCTGTAATACATCATCTGTCTATCACATTGTGTGTTCACCACCCAAGTCAAATCTTCTGTCACCATATATTTGACCCCCTTCACCCTCTTCTACCTCCCTCATCCACTTTTACCCTCTGGTAACCACTAAACTGTGGTATCTGTCTATGAGTTTTTGTTTGTTTGTCTTGTTCGTTTGTTTCAGTTTTATATCCCACATATGAGTGAAGTCAGATGGTTCTTGACTTTTTCTGTATGACTAATTTCACTTAGTATGGTAGTCTCACAATCCATCCATGTCAATTTCTGCACATGGCAGTATCCATCCAATACTGCACGTGGCAGTATTTCATCTTTTCTTATGTCTCAGTAGTATTTTATTGTATGTATGTATGTATGTATGACTACTTTATCCAATCATCTATTGAAGGGCATTTCAGTTGTTTCCATGTCTTGATCACAGTGAATAATGCTGCAATGAACATAGGGGTACATATATCTTTACAGATAAATGTTTTCAGATTTTTGGGGTAGATACTCAGAAGAGGGATCACTGGGTTATATGGTAATTCTATTCTTAATATTTTGAGGAACCTCCATATTGTTTTCCATAGCGGCTGTATCAATTTAAATTCCCACCAATAGTGTATGAATGTTCCTTTTTCTCCACAGCCTCTCCAACAGTTATTTGTCTTGCCAATGACATTCTAACAGGTTTGAGGTGGTATCTCGCTGTGGTTTTGATTTGCATTTCCCCAATAGCTAATGAAGTTGAACCTCTTTTCATATATTGGTTGCCTTTTTCTATGTCATTTGGAAAAAGTGTCTGTTTAGGCCCATTTTTAAATTGGATTGTTCTTTGTTGTTGTTGCGTTTCATGACTTCTTTATATTGGATATTAACCCCTTATCAAAGATGTAAAGATGTTGATTGCTAATATCTTCTCCCTTTTGGTGACTTGCCACTTTATTTTGTTGATTTTTTTTTTTTTTTTCTGTGCAGAGCTTTTTAGTTTGAGATAGTCCCATTCATTTATTTTTGCTTTTACTTCCCTTGCTTTTGAGGTATTAATTTGTAAAATCTTCTTTGACCCAAAGTCCATAGATTAGTACCTATGTTCTCTTCTAAGATATTTATTTTTTTAGGTGCTATATTTAGATCTCTGATTCATTTTGAGTTAATTTTGGTATATGGTGAGAGATGACAGTCTATTTCCATTCCCTTCACCTGGCTTTCCAATTTGCCTAGTACCATTTACTGAGAGACTTTTTTTACTCCACTATATCTTTGACTCCTTTGTCAAAAGTTATCTGCCCATATATATGTGGGTTTATTTCTCGGTTCTCAATTCTGTTCCGTCGGTCTGTGTGTCTGTTTTTTTTCTGCCAATGCCAGATTATTTTGATTATTGTCACTCTGTAGCATAATTTAAAGTCAGGGAGTGTGATACTTACAGCCTTGTTCTTTTTTCTCACGATTATTTTTGCTGTTCAGGATCTTCGGTAATTCCACACAAAGCTAATGATTTTCTATAAAAAATAGCATTGCGATTTTGATGAGAATTTCATTAAATTTGTATATTGCTGTGATTATTTTGACTATCGATGCTTCCAATTCATGAACATGGAATATCTTTCCATTTCTTGGTGTCTTACTCAATTTCTTTTAATAATGTATTATAGTATTCAGTGTATAGGTCTTAAATATCCTTTGTTAAGTTTATTTTTAGGTTTTTCTTTTTTTTCTTATTGTTGCCATTGCAAAAGGAATTGTTGTTGTTGTTTTATTTTCCTGTAAATTTCATTGTTAGTATATAGTAATCCAATGGATTTTTGTATATTGATTGTGTATCCTGCAACTTGATTGTATTTGTTTATTGTTTCTAATAGTTTCTTTTTTGTTGTTTAAGTTTTTAGGGTTGTTTACATAAAGAATCATGTCACCTGCAAAAAGTGACAATTTGACTTCTTCATTTACAGTATGGATGTCCTTGATTTCTTTCTTTTGCCTGATCTCTCTGGCTAGGACTTGCGACACTGTGTTCAATAACAGTAGTGAGAGAGGGCATCCTTGTCTTGTTCCAGACCTTAGAGGAAAAGCTTTCAGTGTTTCGCCATTAAGTGTGATATTAGTTGAGGGTTTGTAATATATGGCCTTTACCATATTGAAATACTTTCGTTCTATACACATTTTATTAAGTGTTTTAATAACAAATAGATTTTGTATCGTCAAAAGCATTCTTTTTGCATCTATTGATATGACCATATGATTTTATCCTTAATTTGATTATGTAGTGTGTCACATTGATTGATTTGTGAATGTTGATCAATCCTTGCACCCCTGGAATGAACCCCACTTGATTGTGATGGATAATATTTTTCATTTTATTGTTGTGTTTCATTTGCTAATACTTTTGTTTAGGATTTTTGTATCTGTATTCATCAAAGATGTTGGTCTGTGAAGTTTTATTTATTTGTTTTGTATGTGTTATCCTTACCAAGTTTTGGTATCAGGGTAATATTGGCCTCCTAATATGAATTAGGAAGTATTGCTTCTTCCTCAATCTTTTGGAGGAGTTTGAGAAAGACTCATCTTTGAATGTTTGGTAGAATTCACTAGTGAAGCCATCTGGTACTAGACTTTTATTTTTTGAGAGGTTTTTGATGATTGTTTCAATTTCTTTACTGCTAAACATTCTATTTAGATTTTCTAGTTTTTGTGATTTAGTCTAGGAAGCTTAAATATTTCTAAGAACTTGACCATTTCTTTTAGGTTATTGAATACGGTGGCCTATAGCCCTTCATAGTATTCCCGTATGACCCTTTGTATTTCTGTGGTATCTGTCATAACTTCTCTTTAATTTATGATTTTATCTGTGTCTTTTTCTCTTTTTTCCTTAGTGAGTCTAGTCAGAAAGTTATCAGTTTTATTATTTTTTTCAAAGAACTATCTCTTTGTTGCATTAATTTTTTCTGTTGTCTTTGTGCCCTGTTGTATTTAATTTTGATATAATTTGTGTGTTTTTTTGTTTTGTTTTGTTTTGTTTTCCTTCTCCTTACTTTGGGCTTCAGTTCTTCTTCTTCTTCTTTTTTTTTTCTTTTTTTTTCTAGCTCTTTAAGATATAACGTTAGGTTATTTATTTGGGATTTTTCTTTTCTTGAGATAGGCCTGTAATGATACAAGCTTCCTTCCTATTTCTCTGTATTCAAAAATTTCTGATATATCATCATTCTCATTTGTTTCTGTATAACTTTTGATATCTCCTTTTATTTCTTCTTTGACCCAGTTGTTCTTTAGTAGCACGTTGTTCAGTTTCCACATGTTTCTGGGTTTTCCCGCTTTCTTTTTGCTGTTGATTTTCATTTTTAAGCATTGTAGTCTGAGAATATACTTGGTGTGATTTCAGTCTTCTTAAATTTGTTGCAGCTAGTTTTGTGTCTCAACATGTGGTCTATCCTTGATAATGTTCCACGTGTATTAGAGAAAAATGTATAATCTCATGTTCTGGGATGAAAGGTTCTGAAATGTCAGTTATGTCCATTTGATCTAATGTTTCTTTTTTTTTGTATTTTATTTTCTTTAATTAAAGTTTATTGGGGTGACAATTGTTAGTAAAGGTACATAGATTTCAGGAGAACATTTCTGTATTACATCATCTGTAAATCCCATTGTGTGTTCACCACCCAGAGTCAGTTCTCCTTCCATCACCGTATATTTGATCCCCTTTACCCTCATCTACCATCCCCTTTCCCCCATTACCCTCTGGTAACCACTAAACTATTATCTGTGTCTATGAGTTTTCTTGGTTTTTTTTAATATATATATATTTTTATTTTATTAGTTTCAGGTGCACAAGACAAAGCAAAACTTAGACGTTTATCATTTATATCCCTCACACTGTGTGAACCCCCCTCCCCCCATCCACTATCCCTCTGTACGTTACCCAAATAATATGTCATTTAAGGCCAATATTTCCTTATTGATTTTCTGTTTGGATGATATATCCAGAGTTGTCAATTGTATATTTAGGTTCCTTACCATAATTGTGTTTTTGTCGGTTTCTCCCTTTAGGTCTGTTACTAACTGCTTAATATATTTTGTTGCTCATTGATTGGGGACATATATATCGATAACATTTCTTCTTGATGTATTGTCCCCTTTATCATTATGAAATGTCCATCTTTGTCTCTTATTACCTTTTTTTATCTTGAAATCTATTTCATCATCTATAACTATGGTTATGCCTGTTTGTTTTCTAGATATCATTTTCTTGGAGTAACATTTTCCATCGTTTCACTTTGAGTCTATATTTGTCCTTGCAGCTGAGATGTGTCTCTTGAATGCAGCATTTGGTTTTGGATTTTGGTTTTTAATTTGCTACTCTGTGCCTTTTTATTGGGAAGTTCAATCTGTTTATATTTACAGTGATTATTGATGTATGAAGATTTTTCTATACCCATTTTATCTTTTGTTTTCTGATAACTTGGTGTCTGCATTGTTTCTTTGCCCTTGAGATTCTATCTGTTGTTGTAGTTTGATGATATTCTTTTATTTTCTTCCCTTTGTTTCCTCTTTTTTATATTATATGTCTCAGTTTTGGAATTTGTGTGTGTGTGTGTGTGTGTGTACCATTAATTTTATGCAAAAGAAATTTGCATGTATAAAACAGTCATTTTTCTTCTGCATGCATCTTATCTCCATTTCCCTTTGCATATTCAGAACTTTATTCCCTTGCCCCCTCCTCTTTTTGTTGTTGTTGTAACAAATTATCCTTATTTATGCTGAGGTCATTTCTGAGTTGCAGTAGCTTTCTTCTTCTTCTTCTTCTTCTTCTTCTTCTTCTTCTTCTTCTTCTTCTTCTTCTTCTTCTTCTTCTTCTTCTCCTCCTCCTCCTCCTCCTCCTTCTCCTCCTCCTTTTCCTCCTCCTCCTCCTCCTCCTCCTCCTCCTCCTCCTCCTCCTCCTTCTTCTTTTCTCTCTCTCTCTCTCTCTCTCTCCCTCCCTCCCTCCCTCTCTCCCTCCCTCCCTCTTTCTCTCCACCTCATTTAACCTTTATGTTATATTTAAGTGTATAGGGCCTTATTCTGAATAAGGGTTGCAATTTCCTGCTTCTGTCTGTCTGTTTAGTCATCTTATTCATAGTTTTGTATACTTTTGTCTTTTTGTTTCAGGTAGAATAACCCTCTTCAGTATTTCCTATACTGCGGCCTTGAAGTGAAAAATTTCCCTCAGCTTCTGTATGTTCGGAAAAGTCTTTAATTCTGTTTCATATCTAAAGGATAACTTTGCTGGTTTATTATTCTTGGCTGGTAATTTCTCTTTTCAATAATTTGAATATTTGATTCTGTTTCCTCCTTGCTTGTAGAGCTTCTGCTGAAAAATCTGATGATAATCTAATGTAATTTCTTCTATAGTTTACTGTCTTCTTTTCCATGGCTGCCTTCAGAGTTCTTTGTTTGTCATTATTTTTTGACAGTTTTAATATAATATTCCTTGGACAAGACCTTTTTGGATTGAGATACTTAAATGTTTGCTTATTTCTTGAACTGGAGTTCTTTCCATAGTTTGGAAACTCTTTTAATAGGCTTTCTATTCCCTTACTCCTCTCTTCTCCTTTTGGTATATTCATTATTCTTATATTGTTCTCTCTGATTGGGTCAGATAATTCTTGTAGAGTTCTTTCTCTCTCTCTTCTTCCATCAGTATCATTTCCAGATTTCTGTCTTTGATATCATTATTTCCTCCACCTGGTCAGCTCTATTTCCTAAGCTTGCTACTTCATTCTTCATCTCTTGTATTGAGTTCTTCAGCTCTAGACTTTCTGTTTGGTTCTTTTTTTACAGTGTCAATCTCTTTGGTAATTAATTCCTTGTTATTATTGATTTTGTGTCTGAGTTCATTATACTGCCTATCCAAGTTTTCTTGCATCTCATTGAGATTTTTCAGAACAGCAATTTTGATTTCTCTGTTAATTAAATCACATATTTACATGTCTTTACGCTTATTTTCTAGAGATTTTTCATTTTCTTTTGGAGCTGCCTTGTTTCCTTGGTTGTTCAATGCATAATGAATTTGATGGATTACTTCTCTGCCTAGGCATTTATGGAAATGAACAATGGACAATGAACCCTGCTTTGCTTGTTTTTTTTTGTTTTGTTTTGTTTTGTTTTGTTTTGTTTTTTTTTTTGAGAGATATCTCTTTAGCAGGTTAATAAGAAAAGGTATTTCTTGTTTTCTAGTGGTGGTACTAGAGTGCAAGTGTTTTATTTTCTCTTGCACTGATCCTGCTTCTGCGATTTTTGTGGGGCAGTGGGAAATGTCTTGTGTTCCCTGGGGAGGTGAACCTTTCCTCTGTGACCAGGCCTCAGGGCACCACCCCAATGGGAGAATACGGTGAGCGCTCGGATTCCAAGCCCATGAAATCCCAGAGCTGCCCCTTGAGACAGACCTAGTTCTACACTGCCCAATGTGCTCCAGGTGCCACCAGTGGACTCACCCATGATGCGAGGGATGGTGTGGACTGGGAATCGCCATAGGTATGTTTGTGGTTTTGTCCACTTCCAGTAATGGTGACTGCCAGACCTCAGCTGCCTTGCCTTTGTATTCCCACCCGTCACTGGGATTAGCTCTAGTGTGCATCTTCCGCACAGGAACTTCCCTTCCGGTTTTCAAGGCTGTAGATATTCTTCTCTGTAGCCCGACACTCACTGCTTCCGGAGCACTAGTGGCTCTGGGAGGATGAGTGAAAACGGCCAGGCTCTGTCGCTGTTTTCTGCCTGGCAGTGGGGTCTGCTAGAATACAGCTATTACACTCTGTATTTGGTCTCTGCCCTGAGGTCTCTGCTCTAGTCACTGGGCTCTGTTTTATTATATGCTGATCACTCAGTCAGGAATGCTTGGGGCCGCAGAGAGTGCATTTGCTGCCTGAAACCTTCTCTCTCCTGGGACTTGCAGTAAGGTCCAAGCTTTGTCCATGGCACCCATCTCTGCTCTTCTCCTTTTCTTTCCCCCACCACCCTTTAACCTGGATTTGCCCATTTTGGATGTTTCAATGCGCAGATCTCTCAGACATGTTTGTGTGTTGTGCAGGGAATCCTTTGTCGAGTTACAGCTGTTTGAGTTGTAACTTCAAGGAACGAAATCAGAGAGACATCTCCTGTTGCCATTTCTGTGACATCATGTGGTTCTTATTTTTTTTATCCAGTCTTACAAACTGTTTTAACTGGTGCCTTTAGAGCTTACATTTCTTTTGAGTAAAATAATATTTTTGATTCCAGTTTTTTGGAAGGATACTTCAATGGTGTTTTATTTCTTAAAAGTTTTTCATATTAAATAATGTTCATTTGGATTCCCCTAAATATAATTCTCATTTTATGCAGTCACTTTTTGTTAATATCTAATTATTCTCCCATCATTCATTTAGAGCCTTTATTTTCACATGTTATATTTCAAGCATAACAGATTCAGGAAGCTTGGGCTTGATTTCAGATAAACTACTTTTGTGAAATGAGACTGAAAAATGGCAAACTAAAATGTCATTGAAAACCGCCTTATGCTTTTATGGACGAAGTTGATAAAATCTACTATGGGATCTTTCCTGATCAGGTTAACAAATCAATAGATAAATTTATGTTAATTCCCAGCTTAAAATTTCTAAATTATTAAACAACAAATAATGAATAACACATTAATGAGTTAATAAATTAAATTTAGCTATGTGTTGAACAGTGGCAAAATATATAATAAAAAGAGCTAGAGTAAAAGTTATTAAATTAGTAGAATTACCACGACTTGCATAATTTTTGAGAGTCATATATAAATATTTGCATTTCCTTGCTGTCACAAATAAATAGGTAAGCTTTACAGACTAAATGCTTGTGTCCTCTCAAAATTCATATGTTGAAATCCTAACCCGCAAGGAGATGGCATTAGGAGATGGAATCTTTGGGAGGTGATTAGGTCATGAGGGTAGAATCCTCATGAATAGGACCTAGCCATTGTAAAAGACCCCAGATAGCTCTCTCACCCTTTCTGCCATGTGAGGACGCAGTGGGAAGATGGTAATCTGTGACTCAAGAAGCAGGCTCTCACCAGACACTAAATGTGGTGGTGACTTTTTCTTATAATTCCCAGCCCATAGAACTGTGAGTAATAATTTTCAGTTTCTCATAAGCCACTCGCTGTATGATACTTTGATAGAGCAGCTCAAATTTACAGACAGTAAACAAGAATAGAAACTCTTAAGCTAATTCAAAATTAGTCTATGTGAGGTTTAAACTTTACTTCTTTCCAATCTAGTGTCCATTTTCATGTATTACAGTCATATTGGGTCAGACAAATGGAATAAATATAGTGACAGATATAATGCAAATTAGATCTTGCTTAATAAATGTTACAGTGAATGTAGAAATCATTTCTTGACTATATTCAGAGCTCTACTCAACAAAGATTGATTCAGTAGCCCCGCAAAACAAAAAAAATGTGTTCTCATGTTGACAGTTCTGAAAAATTGCTATAAATGTATAGATGTTTTCAATAGCATCCAATGCATTCAATGTTTCCACACAAACAGTGTAATGCTGAAGTAGCATGATATTCAAACAAAGCAGTGTACTATTACTGTTAGTGTGAAGTTTGCTTGTGTGGAAAACTGAATGTATTGGGCCTTGTTTATAAATAAAGAGTGGTGTTGTTCTTGGGATTAAGGAGTTCTATGTTATATAGTTTTAAAATAATTTCCCCCAAAATATCAAAAGTCCTTAAATATTATAGTAATTGTCATTTGATAGATAAGCTGGTTAATATTGTAAATTCTCATTTTGAAAATTTAGAATCTGTTCCAAGGACAGCAGTTAGTGGTACCACAAAAATAAGCGTTATCAAGTTAACATATATTTTGCTTTTTTTTTTTTGTCCTCGCATTTATACATTTTACACCACAAACAAACATTAGGTTAACATTTTCTCAGATGGCTAGATGTGGTGCTGAAAGAGTTAATTACACTTATCTTGGCTTATGTTGTAAATAGAATAATGCTCCCCTCTCCTCCTCAAAGATCTGCATGTCATAATACCTGGGACCTGTGAATATGTTACCTTAATCAACTTCACAACTGTGTTGAAAGTTGAAATCATCTTAGGAAACCATCCTAGGGGAGATCATCCTAGGTTATCTAGCTTGGTCTTCTATAACCACAAGGGTCCTTATGAAAAGAATATAGGCAAGTCTATGTTAGAAGAAGGTAATGTGCGATAGCAACAGAGGTTGGAGCCATGCAGGCAAAAGGCAAGGAATGCAGGCAACCTCTTGAAACTGGAAGAGACTAGAAAACAGATTCTCTCCTGGAGAGAAAGTGCCATCACTACGGACATCTTCATTTTAGTCTGGGAAGAATCATTTTGAACTTCTCACCTCAAGAACTGTAAGAGAGTACATGTATGTTGTTTTAAATCACAGATTGTGTGGTAATTTTTACAGCAGCCATGGGAATCGAACACAGAACAAGAGACAGTACTTGAAAATTAGTGTCTTCCTTGCTGCCTACACATTGTCATCTTCTGTGTTCTTATTTTGATTCAGAAAGTTTGGCATTATATGACCTTCCACTTTATAGCTCCTTATTTGATTGCATATCTTATTTCAGTGACAGTAGACTATAAGGGCCACAAGGGTTTGGACTTTGTGTTTTTTCTGCTCTCTGCCTACAGCAAGACCTGGCACGTGATAGGCACTCAATAAATTTCAATTAATAAATTAATGAAAACATGGATGAACATTATTCTTAAAGTACAGCACTATGTTATAGGAGCAATAATTACCTCCTATGTTATAGGAGCGATAATTACCTAGTATGTAGAAAAAAATCCTCTAGAAGATTAATAAAAATATATATTTTTAATAATATGTTACATTTGACTGCTGCTTTATGATTGACACACAATTGTCATGTGAATTTTTGAATCATGATTTAAAATTCAAGAAACCAAACATCATGTTTTTCTATCCTTCAAGTCACAGTCTCTAGCACAGGTTCTCCATATTCAAATAAAATCCACTATCTACTATATACTTCCCATATATCATGGATACTGTTAAAAGTCTGACATATATTTCTCATTAATCTTTTCCCCATGCTAGGGATGAGGGAAAAGATTAAGAATTTCCATTGTTTATGCACTATTTCATAGCTAGTAAGTAGCAATACTGTGATTCAGAACCATTTGTTCCTGACCCTATAGCCCAATATTATGATAAGAGAAGGAAGTAAAATTGTGTATGGGTATTGATGGGGCTAGATTTGAGCAAAATTTAAGCCTTGGTGATTGCTTAAATATAGGGGAGAGTTAATTGGATTCAACACAGACATCACATTAATCTAAATTCCAAATGCTATGAAGCTAAATTCTTTTAAAAAGCAACAAAATATATTAAAATAATATGATTAGTTTACAATTTCAGAATATTGAAGATCTCTCTAAACTTGATTCAAAATTCATAAGATACAAAGGAGAAAATTGATATATTCAACTACCTACAAGTAAAGGAAATGGTATGACATAAAACACCATAAGCAAAATTTAAAGACAAAATGATAAACTCAGTGACATTTCACTCATACCATAGAGAGAAGCCTAACCTTCTGAATATATAAGTGGCTCCCACAAATAAATTAAAAATAACTTAATAGAAAAATTGTCATAGGATATGAAAAGAAAGTTCATAGAAACTCTCAAATATATGAAATATACTTACCATCACCTTAAAACAGTGGAAATTAAAATAGCATTTTTTTAACCTTCCAAATTGGCAAACAGATAAATATTTGATTAAACTTGGTATTAATAGTTCTGCTTATTCATTGTTGATGTGGTTGTGATTGATAAAACCTATATGGAGAGCAAACCGGCTGTATCTATTGAAATATAACTGCACATACTTTTGTGTCTCACAGTTAAAATTCTGGGAAATTCATAATATATAGATGGACATATTTAAAATAATGTATATATGATTTTCTCAATGCATCACTGTCTATAATTATTGGAAACTATGGGAAGCAACACAACATCCATCAATGGGGAATGATATAAATATATTATGGTAAATTCCTATAATGGAATACTATGAAGATTAAAAAAAAAAAAAAGAATAGAAATAGAAAGCCAATATAGAAAGTTTGCCAAGTAAATTGCTAAATGTAAAAATCAAGGTTTAGAACAATGTGTATAGCATCTTCTCTCTGTTTAAAAGCAAGGAGTTGGAAGAGAAACATTTGTATTTGAGTGTACATTTTAAAACATTTTTTGGGACATCATTAAAATTTAATACAAATTGTACAAAAATATAAAAAGTGCTTACTCTTTTCTGCTGCTAGTCATGAGGTAATCTGGGCAAATGAAATCAATTTGGGAGACAAGTATTTTTTCAAACGAATTTAGTTTATATAATGGAATGAAAATATCCCATTTTTATACTAGTTTATCTAAGTGAATGCAAATATGTGTACAACAATGATCCTTAACCTTTCAGAAGAAACACAATGTCTGATGTAAAATAGACTTATAAATTATTCCAAAGAAGAAAAAACATTATTTGTCTTGGACTGCTTAGCTGGACAACATTTTTGATATACGTATCATATGACATATAAGGCACAGATTAATTCCTTTTGACTAGTTTTCATCAATGTATATTGTCTTTCCCCCTTCATGTCATAAAATAATTATATTTTATCATGATGTAATCACCTGGTAAACTGGGATTCTGTTAAGGGTCAATTTTCATTGTATAGTTTAGGAAAATAAAAGGAGGTGAAGCCAAGTTACATATCATATCAAAATAAGAGAAATAAAAGCAAAAAGAGAAGATAGAATTTAAAATTACAAAGGATGTAGTTTCACTTTTGTTTCCATCTGGCAAGAGGACGAAAATGGATAGTAAAATAGAGACACATCGCAAACTGTACACTGAGAATTACAGTGCTGATCTAATTAATTTAATCATAGTGAAATCAGATTTTTTTCCCCCCTGAAATGTAAAATAATGAGGTAGTAAATAAGTACCAACATTTTTTACCAACTCTTCAAGTATTTAGTTTTCTGTGTTCAGGTGATAGTGCATGTAAAAAAAGAGGCATGAGGAAATATATGTTAAAGGTTTTGAAAAAGAATGTTTATTTATATGTATTATTTACAAGTTGTATAGAGTAAATAGGCAAATATTCCCAAATGATTTGTATAGAAAATTTACAGCATGTTCTGTCATTGCCATCCTAATTTCAAATATTCTGTTCCAGTGTCCCCATAAAGCAGCAAATATTTCAGAAATGATTCCTTTCAAGATTTCTTTTTCTTGAAGAAATGTCTCAAATTTTGTTTTTTGAATTAAACAAGCCATAGCTCTGAGAGGTTTTGTGTGTGTGTGTGTGTGTGTGTGTGTGTATGTGTATGTGTGCATGTCTTACCTTCCTCAACTGAAGAGTAAAATGGTTTTGATTATTTTATTTATTTTTCTATAAATATAGAATTGCCAGATAATGATATTGCGTGTCACTTTAAAGAGTATCTTGTTAAATGAGCTAAATAGTTAATATGAGAGATTTGAGGTACAAAAAGATAATGATTTTTCCTCTCATCCATGGTGACCTAGGATCTTAGCAAATGTCACCTGTTACCATGACTGGACATGGAGAGAGACTGGGGAGCTGAGTCAGGAACTGGCAATAATCAGCAGTAGGAATCATCAGATGCAAGACTAGGAACCCAGTGGTCTTGAAAGTGATTTTATTTGTCCCTATGATAGCATCACAGGAATGAGCACACTTACATTAGAATGGACTTTTGATGAAGAGAATGTGTGTGAATTCATCATCGGGTAACAAAGTACACAAAGAGATACATGAAATATCATAAATATAATTTTATAATTAGAATTGAATAGCTCTCCTTGAATAGTGTAATTTAGAAAAGTTCATATCATTGAGAGTTCTCTCAGCACTGGTTTAAAAACTGGTCTGACAGGACAATGTAGGGGTTTAGATAAGAAAGATCAGAGATGGAATCAGGGCCAAAGGAGCGGAGGCTATGGGTCAGATTCAAAAAAGGAAAGCTAACTTCAATTATCTTATGGTAGGGTTTCAGTCTTGCATTGCTAAGGGAAAGGTGGTCTGATTTACCTCTATGAATTCATTTGGTAATACCTCAGAAACGTATGGTTAACACTATTGCTAGTAAACTACATGTAGTTTGTATTTAGAAAAGTTCTTTTTAATTGTCAACTATTATTTTCATTCACCAATTTATTACATATCATTTGACACACTAATCGTTTACAAGGACAGTATTTAGCACTGGAAAATGAAAGAATGAATAAGAAACCATACTAGACTTTAATAAACTCCTCCACATTTATTAAATGAATTCTGGAATTAAAACACATTTTTCAGGATTATTGTTATGGTGTGGTGTTTGAACTTATTACTGGATTCAATAGATCAGGTAAATTTCTCTTGTATTATCTGAATTTTAAAAGGAAATAGGAGTACACTTTGAAATAATCTTTCCTGAGTATATATTTGGATGTACATCACAACATACACTCCTCTAATACTGTTCCCAAAGAAGGACGATTTCACTCTCATATTATGGGTTTAGCCTAATGCCTTGTATTGGCAAGCCAATATAAGTGGAACAAATAAATAAATACTCATTTGATTTTAACTAATTTTATTCCCTTTGAAATGATATTGGTTATACTACATGCTATAACTAATCCAAATAGATTAATGTATTGTTTACTGTATGCAATGTTATTCTGAACTATGTAGATAATTAAAAAAATAAACTATAGATAACGATTTCAGTAACTTGCATAATATGAAACAAGATGAAACAGAGTTGTCTTGACAGCGCTGAGTAGGAGTTCTTAAATAGTGTCACTTAGCTAGAACAGAGTAGTTTCTGTTTTCTGTAGATAACTTTCCATGTTGACACTAAAACCATCAATACCAGAGTCTGGCTTTATTATTTATATCACTTTTTTTTTTTATTCCTTGTGGGCATTCAGATTGCAATCCCTAAAATAAATATGTCACCAGCCACAGATAATCCAAGGGAGGGATAATGTTCACTAAGATAATTCTCTGTGCAAATCACAGTGAGGTTTTTCAGGGGGAACATGACTTCCGGTTTAAATAGCAGGATAGGTTTCATTGAGAGCATGGTACATGTGCAGAGTTCACTGCTTTTCAGTTGCATTAAAAAATAAAACCTTGATATCCTTATACTTTCTGCAAGACATTACCTAAATTATCAGTTGGGTATTGCTCAATTATTAATCAAGAAATGGCTCCACCAGTCACTGTCAGAACTTAGAAATAAGACCAAACAACAATTGTTCTGCCCCCATGGAGCTTACCAGTTTCTCATAGAAGGTGTATTTAAATTAGTAAATCACTTGAGAAAAGAAATTAAAAAAAAGGAAATAAAAGGGTGCAATGATAATGTCATACTTCGTTTGGAAATGACTTTTAAGTAAGACTTTCATTTACATGTTGTAGTCATTGGAAATGGGGAATTCTTAAATACACTCAAAAGATTTGAAAACATTATCTCAAAATGCTTCATCGCAGAGCTATAATTAGCATCTTGGAAAAATATCAATATCATTCCGAGTCCTGATCAAATGCTGATAGTCTTCTAAGTTGATTTTCACAGGATAATTAAGTATGTAGATAATAAAATTATTCTTTCTGGATCTTTTCTCATAAAATTAAGAATTTAAAATTAATTATTGCTATATTCCTTTTTGGTTACATGTTTATCCCTATAGGATCTCACACTTCAAATCTATCACTGTTTAATTTTTCCCTCCTAAGCAGTTATTCTAACAGTCAGCTAAAATTTTACTGCTCTTTAGACACTCTTTCCGTCCTGCAACAATCTTCCCTGACATAAAATTTTCTACAACAAAATCTCAGAGCTGCTGTTGCTTTCACAAACTGATGTATAAGGCAGTGAAAACAGTTGAAAATATCATGATTACAGTGATGTAAATTGACAATGTTGGGAAATATATTTTACTATATCATAGTTCTGAAAGTAACAAAATCATTACTCCTACCGTGCTTCCCCAAAAATAAAACCTAGCCAGACAATCAGCTCTAATGTGTCTTTTGAAGCAAAAATTAATATAAGACCTAGAATGTTATGATATGATATGATATATGATATGATATGATATGATATGATATGATATGATATATGATATGATATGATATGGAAGACTTGGTCTTACAGTAAAACAAGACTGGGTCTTACATTAATTTTTTGCTCCAAAAGACACTTTAGAGCTGATTGTCCGGCTAGGTCTTATTTTCAGGGAAACACGGTAGTATTTTATCTACTTTCATTTATCATCTCTTTATAGTTGGGCACTTGGGATATCATAGGAAGATTGGGATAATTTTAATTCTACATAAACTATGCAAATAATTATAAATTAGATCAAAATTAGTAACAGTCATAATTTCTTGTCAATTTATCTGTGTCTCAAAAATGTATCCCAGCTTCTAATGAGAATGCTTGATACACAAGGCTCATTTTCTGTTTTTACTTCTTAAGTTTCCAAGCATCACAGACTTCAAACACGGCTTTAATTACAGTGCACAAAAAAGTTAATTATGTAAAGTGATTTTCCCTCTTCTTCATGTACAGACACACATGCACACACACATAGGTGTGCATTGCATCAACTATCACAAGACTACCTTAATGCAAACAGTATTTTCACTTTTACTAAATTATTATTTATTTTACATTTTACTAGTCAATATAATGTGTTAAAATTAAAATGTAGCAATCATAAGGGATATAAATTTACTTCACTGAATATATGTGGATAATATCTATTATTCATACTTTATTTAATATTTGAATATATGTAATAAAATTAACAGGTTCTACTTTTTTCAATTGCAGATTTTAAAGTATTGAAAAGACATTCCAAATGTTCATTTATAACTGTTCATTTAAGTTCTAGTGACATTTTTTTAATTAAATGACTGTGTGAAGACAAGACTTCTTTCATGCTAGGGAGTCAGCTTAGGGTCAGTTTTGAAGTAAGAATTATAGGAAGAGTATATATCAGAAATTTATATTCAAGACACTCTACTTGATTTACTATAAGACCTTTAAACTGTCCTCGGATTAATAAGAACAGAATTTTTAAAACGCCTTTCTTTTATTTTAGGCAATGATCAACATCATGAAATTCTATAAAATTGGTATGTGGCACTCAGACAAAGATTCCTGATTTAGTTACTATGTGAGTTTGGACAAAATTATCCTAAATTGCAACAATACATTGTTGAAATATGTTTAATATCAATTAGTTAAACAGACAAAACTTTATTCACTATAAAAAATGTTGAAAATATTAAAAAAACACTACAAAACAGTATATTAGATAATTAAATGATGAACTGTGAAAAAGTCACTTCATGGGATAAAGGTACATGTGGAGAACATAAAGTATCAGTAAATCATTAGACTTTCTTTTCTATAAACTGATGGATAAGGAGAGAATATCTATGAAAGTTTTAATGGGGATTTTCTGTTCTTACATGATGTTCTTCTTTATATTTTAACAAAATGCTTTTTAAATTATTTATAAGGTATTTGTTCTAATTATAACTTTTGTTACATCATGGTGCAACATTATCCCCACGATATTTGACCTTACTAGAGAAATAATATATTGTGCATTGTACTTTTGGAAACATTACAATGAAGTATTGAGTATATATGCATTCGTTTAAGAAATAAACAAAATTATAGAAATAATACAGGTAGAATGAATAAGATATGGCTTCTACTAGGTTAAGCCACAGCCTTATATATAACAGTAGTCCCCTTCCTATCCACGGTTCTGCTTTCCATGGTTTCAGTTACTCACTGTCAAATGTGGTCTGAAACTATTAAATAGAAAATTCCAGAAACAAACAATTCATAGGTTTTAGACTGCCTGCCATGCTGAGTGGTATGATGAAATCTCTTGCCATCCTGCTTCATCCCATCCTGGGTGTGGACCATCCTTTTGTCCAGCATATCCATGCTGTATACACGTAATCACTTACTAGCCTGTAAGTCACTTAGTAGGCCTGTTGGTTATCAAATCGACTGTCCTGGTATTGTAGTGTTTGTCTTCAAGTAACCGTTATTTTGTTTAATAATGGCCCAAAGTATAAGTGATGATGCTAGCAATTCAGATATGCCAAAGTGAAGCCATTAAGTGTATGTACGTATAAGAAAAAGCATATTCTGTATATAGAATTCAGTACTACCCCCAGTTTCAGGCAGCCACTGGGGTTTTGGAGTGTATCCTCTTCAGAAAAGGGGTAACTACTGTACCACACTGATAATACATAATTTCCAAGAAAACAAGCTGATTTTTAATTAAATTATATAATAAGGATTTTGCAATCCAAATTTTATTTTCCTTAAAAAATGCGGTGTATTTAAAGCATATTTCCTGTAAAGTCGAATGCCTTATATAGTAAATAAACAGCACATACAAAATAGGAAAAGATTAATCATTAGTCTTTATTCAGAGCGAACAATAAATAAGGTGTTTATTAAGAGAATGCATGATTAACATTGGCATATGTTTCTATGATGCTAATCAGTATGAATCTAAATACTCAGATGCATAACTAGTTTGTTATGACTAAGTTAATTGTGGTATTTCCTAGACATGATAGTTAATTTGTTATCAGGCCATCGTGCAAAGGTAAAGAACAATGCCTAGATAATGTTTATTCACTTTTTTTTTTCTAATATCCATCTGAAGGAAAGAGAGCATTTTTTGGTAGGTTTCCAGGAGAGTGTGATATGCAGAGGGTAAGGATTTGACAAGTAAGTAGGTGAGAATTGTTGGCAGTTTGCAAATGGCATTTACAGAGTTGAGTGTGGAGTGATAGTGAAGACACAGGAAGGGCACAAAATATTGATTATCCTATCTCAGTTGCTTTCTTGCTCAGAAGGTAAGAGAACAAAATGTATGCAGTGAATGGTCAATTCACAATCTGAAAACACTGAACTATGCATGCTGTAAAGTATCTGGGCTTTAAATCATAATTTTCTAATATTTGGTTGTTTGCTAATTTAATGGTATTTTAGTAAATCTGGAATTATTAAAATAAATTGTTGACTATTGATAAAAGAAAATAAAGGACAGATTTGTCACAGAGTTTTAAAAATTTAAGTAAAAACTTTTTAGCTCCTTATAAAGTTGCTTATTCATTTCTATATTTTATTTCTATGATTTAGCTATGATTTATATCAATCCAAATCATTTATTCACTGAATAACCAATTAGAATATTTATTAAACCCTATTATATTCCCATTTTTCTGCGAGCAGCTAACAGACAAAACAAGCAGTAAATGATAAAATTCCAATTCTCAATTAACACAATTTATATGATTATATGGGATGTACTTATAAAAACAAAAATTAGCAGCCACTATTACTAATACTTAAAAAACTTTAACAGGGAGATTTATGTTGTTTCATTCTAATTATGATATGAGAAATGTGAATGTTTTAGAATTGGCAGAACTTAAATGTAAAACCTACAAAAACCAGTAATTACAACAATATTAGCAGAAAGAAAAGAGAAGGAATTAAGAATTTTTGAAAAGTGAGGATAAGTAGGTAAAATCTGCTCTAATTTTTTTCATTATATTATTTATATATATTTGAATAATATTTGGGAGCAGGTGAGAAAACACAAACATACATTTATACTCACACTTAAGGTCACATGATAAAATGTCTATTCTTTCTATATAATGTCATATTAAAACAGTACTATTTTAGATGTCTTCCTATTAAGTGCTGTGAATTTACTGCAATTAAAAGGATATTTAGCTAACAGAGAGTTTCCAGATTCACAATTCTTTAAAACTGAATATTGGCTTCCATTTGACTTAAGTGTAATTAACTTATAGACAAGAAATGTTCCTTTCTTCACATACACATTCATACCAAAAACAAACTCAAAAACAAACAAACAAAACCCAATATCTAAAGCATTATCTTTAGGGCTTCTACAATCTGTAGGTTTATACACACACACACACACACACACACACACACACACACACACATTATATATAAAGATGGACACTTGAATAAATAGATGTTGGTAAGAATAAAGTTCAGCATTTAAATAATAATAAAACATCTAAATCTAGCTTGAATTTCAAAATTCACAGCATTTTTTCCTGTTTTAAACTCATCTTAAACATTTAAAAATTTTAGTTACAGGTTGCAGAGGTCTTCTCAATTATTTGCAGATTTAAAAAGTCAATAAAATCATAAGTTATAAAAGCATTATTATATGATGCTGTTGCTCTAAATTTGTGTAAAGCGTGAAGGTAGAAAAGACAGGTGTTTTCAGGTAAGTATTAAAAACTTGAGTGTTGGGAACATTGTAGGGAAGAAGAACAGTAAAAAGTAGCCACAGAAATTTACAGGAACAACACATGTAAGGTTAGAAAGCCAAGGTAAGCCAAGGTAGGAAGTTATAATGTAATTCCAAATGCATGTGAAAACATGGTATGGTTTATGCAAGTGAGTGATATAATATGATTTATATTTAAAATAATCTCTTTGCTACCATGAAGGTAATGGATTACTGAGAATAGCAGTGTAAGAAAGGAGAATTCAGGAAAATCTTGAAGTAATCCAGGTCTGAGATGATAGTGGCTTGCACCATGGAGAGAGAAATAAGAATGGAAAAATAGTAGACAGATTCAGGGTACATTGTGCAAGAGATTCCATAGGACTCCCTAATAAATTAGGTGCAGTGACTGAAAGGGAAGAAACCAGAAAAATTCTAACAACTAATTATTGTAAGATAATTTCTAGTGTTTATTGTGTGGGTGTTGTTTTTGCTTTCAATGACCTAAAAATCTAAAGAAAAATATATCAAACAAGTACTTGTACTATATTCAAAAATACTTATACTTCATTTATAAACTATCTGCCCTCTCCAAAAAATGATAGCCATGTCATATTAAGAAAACATTGCTTACTTATTTTGAACTTAAAATATTTCTCCTCAGAGAACAGCAAATTCGGCAGCAAACCAAAATAATTGCTATGAGAAGGAGATTCTTAAAATAATAAAGTGAGAAACTTAAGAAAGTCCTGGAATTTATACACAAAATTTATTTCTGAGCCTCCATCAGCTAAAGCCAAAAGGAGAATCTAATGGATTAACAAATTATAATTTTCTGGTAGCCGGCCACATATGAGACATCAGCAGAGACACTACACTTTTCTGGCTCTGAGCTGAGAGGAATTGCTATAGAATATAAACAATATAAGGAACAGCATACTCTCCTGGTTTCTCATAGTATTTCAGAATAATATCTGCAATTTGCATTTACATAAGCAAGTGGCCTATTGAAGCAAAGCCAAATTCAATTTCTTTGCTGCACAGAAGGAATGCCAGCAGCATTAAAATAGCGTTTTGTCCCCAGTGAACTGACAGTATCACTTATGGAACATCCCGGAGTTCTGTAAGAACCA
Source organism: Rhinolophus sinicus (assembly GCF_057876585.1). Lineage (NCBI taxonomy): Eukaryota > Metazoa > Chordata > Mammalia > Chiroptera > Rhinolophidae > Rhinolophus > Rhinolophus sinicus. The sequence continues at coordinate 195,120,831 of NC_142501.1, forward strand.
AGCATGCAATTAATTATTTCATTCATTTATTTAGCAAATATTTACCATTTGTTTTAGTATAATTTTGTTAGGATAATTTTGTATAAGCAATAACTTAATATAAATAAGGATGAAGAATGTTGTTTGTCCATCTTAGGAAAACATGCGTGTGAGAAGCATAAATTTGATACAAAAGTTCAAAAATGACCTAAGCTATTTGTGGATAAAGTCTTGTGAGAGGGCTTCTTATTTTACAAGATAGATAGAGATTTGTTTGTTTGCTTTCCAGTATGGAGCACCTACCTGGAAAGATTTAAGAAAAGAAGTTACTTTGGGCTAGAACTTTAAAAATGGAACTTTTTTGGACATTGAGATGTTGGGAAAAAGAGAATCCCTGGAAAAGGGGGAAATGGAGTGAAAAGAAAGAATATAGTGAGAAAAACAAATAGTTAAGTATGACGAGCTTTTGTGTTATAATGATGAGTGCTGGAGATAAAGCTGAAAAAGTAGATTAAAAATGGAAACTATAGTCACTTTTCTGTTTTCAAATTTATGCTTTCCTGAAGAGAAAATGGAAATTTATTGGCAAGTAAGATGTATAAAAATCATGCTTTAGGAAAATCTGTCTGACACAATGAGAATGAGGAGTTAATTTGGAGCTTTGCACTCAACAGCCAATACTCAGAACTGCTGACTCACTTAAATTCAATGAACAAGTAAAATGTACAACTCAGTAGTAACAAAGGTGAAGGTAATTAAACAGAAACTTCTAGCATTTAAAAGGTACTGCTATTCATGATAAAAAGAGACAGATGCCCAAATTTTAGCAAAGTCATGATAGATGGACAAGTGGAGAAGAAAATTTTAGAAGCAAGAAATACACTTACTTCTTCATGCTGCAAACTAGGAAATCTTGCACTGGTCACCTTTCTCTGTGTATCTGTATTTATACATTTATGGAATAAGAATCTAGCTGCATTGCTTCCACAAAAAATTTCATTGAAAAACAGAATAAAGTTAAAACATCTATAAAATCACTGGAAATCAAGAAACATACCAAGAGAAATAGAAAAATGTTTCAACTTGAGCTTTACTTTTGATCAGTTTGTAAAAATGGGAATTATCACCTCAACATTTTGCAAAAATTCACATTGAAAATGTATCAATTTGTATTTTGCTAAAATAATGTTTATTTTATATACTTTCAAGTTTATTTTGTCAAAGTGGAAAAATATAGTAAAATGAAACTGATCATAGAATATTGTAAATACTAATATAATAAAATATGAACATAAGAGAAAAAAATAAATATGAAAAATATTATGTACTAAATATATATAAAATAAAACATACTACATTTTTATATCATTATATGATTATAATATAATGTAAAATATAGTTTTGTATTTATAGTATTGCTCTATATAAGTGTACACATTTCTTTCATGTTCAATTTAGCTATTTTGTTTTCTAAAAGTTTTTCTTGATTATTGTCACCAAAAATAAAATGTTTGTTTCATAATTAGATTTTAATATTTATATATCCTATTTTATTATGTTAGTTACAATACATATGCATTTCTATTGGTTTCATTGCATATATTTATGGCTTTTAATTCTTAAAACAAATGATTATTTCATTTACTTTATTCCATTTTTTATTTATGACATACAATGGAAATTTTCCTCTGAATACAGTTTTTTGTTTTTTTTAATTTATTGGGGTGACAATTGTTAGTAAAATTACATAGATTTCAGGTGTACAATTCAGTATTACATCATCTATAAATCCCATTGTGTGTTCACCACCCACAGTCAGTTCTCCTTCCAACACCATATATTTGATACCCTTTACCCTCATCTCCCACCCCCCACCCCTAAACCCTCTGGTAACCATTAAACTATTGTCTGTGTCTATGAGTTTTTGTTTCTCATTTGTTTGTCTTGTTCTTTTGTTGTTTTTGGTTTATATACCACGCATCAGTGAAATCACATGGTTCTCTGCTTTTTCTGTCTGACTTATTTCGCTTAGCATTATACTCTCAAGATCCAGCCATGTTGTCACAAATATTCCTATATCATCTTTTCTTATGGCTGAATAGTATTCCATTGTGTATATGTACCACAACTTCTTTATCCATTCATCTATCAAAGAACATTTTGGTTGATTCCATGTCTTGGCCACCGTAAACAAAGCTGCAATGAACATTCCAGCACATATGTCTTTATGTTTAAATGTTTTCAGATTTTTTGGGTAGACACCCAGGAGAGGGATTGCTGGGTCATATGGTAATTCTACTCGTAATTTTTTGAGGAACCTCCACACTGCCTTCCATAACGGCTGCACCAGTCTGCATTCCCACTAACAGTGTATGAGGGTTCCTTTTTCCCCACAGCCTCTCCAACACTTGTTACTATTTGTCTTGTTGATGATAGCCATTCTGACTGGGGTGAGGTGATATCTCATTGTGGTTTTTATTTGCATTTCTCTAATGATTAGTGATGTTGAGCATTTTTTCCTATGTCTATTTGCCATTTGAATGTCCTCTTTGGAGAAATGTCTCTTCAGGTCTTCTGTCCATTTTTCAGTTGGGTTGTTTGTTTTTTTGTTGTTGAGTTTCATGAGTTCCTTGTACATTTTGGATATTAGCCCCCATAATGGAGGCACTGTTTGCAAAAATCTTCTCCCATTCAGTTGGTTGCATCTTTATTTTGTCGATGATTTCTTTTGCTGTGCAGAAGCTTTTAAGTTTCATGTAGTACCATTCGTTTCTTTTAGCTTTTACTTCCCTTGTCTTTGGAGTCAAATTAATAAACTGCTCTTTGAACACAAGTTCCATTAGTTTAGTACCTATGTTTTCTTCTATGCAGTTTATTGTGTCACATCTTATGCTTACATCTTTGATCCATTTTGAATTAATTTTGGTACATGGTGACAGATAGCAGTCCAGTTTCATTCTTTTGCACGTGGCTATCCTATTCTCCCAGCATCATTTATTGAAGAGGCTATCTGTTCTCTATTGTATGTTTTTTGGTTCTTTGTCAAAAATTATCTGTCCATATTTATGTGGTTTTATTTCTGGGTTCTCATTTATATTCCATTGGTCTATGTGTCTGTTTTTCTGCCAATACCATGCTGTTTTGATTGTTGTAGGCCTGTAGTACAAGCTAAAGTCAGGGAGTGTGATACCTCCAGTATTGTTCTTTTTTCTTAAGATTGCTTTGGCTATTCAGGATCTTTTGTGGTTACAAACAAATCTGATGATTTTTGTTCTATTTGTTTAAAAAATGCCATTGGGATTTTGATGGGGATTACATTAAATCTGTATATTGCTTTGGGTAATATGGTCATTTTAACTATGTTGATTCTTCCAATCCATGAGCACGGAATGTCTTTCCATTTCTTTGTGTCTTCAATTTCTTTTAAAAATGTCTTATAGTTTTCAGCATATAGGTCTTTCACAGCCTTGGCTAAGTTTATTCCTAGGTATTTTATTCTTTTTGCTGCAATCGCAAAAGGAGTTGTTTTTTGTATTTCTTTTTCTGAGATTTCATTGTTAGTATATAGGAATGCAATGGACTTTTGTATGTTGATTTTGTAGCCAGCAACTTTACTGTATTTGTTGATTGTTTCTAATAGCTTTTTGGTGGAGTCTTTAGGCTTTTCTATCTATAGCATCATGTCATCTGCAAAGAGTGACAATTTAACTTCTTCATTCACAATTTGGATGCCTTTCATTTCTTTCTCTTGCCTGATTGCTCTGGCAAGGACTTCCAATACTATGTTGAAAAGCAGAGGTGATAGGGGACAGCCCTGTCGTGTTCCTGAACATAGAGCAAAGGGCTTCAGTTTTTCTCCATTAATTATGAGATTAGCTGAGGATTTGTCACATATGGCCTTTATTATGTTAAGGTATTTTCCTTCTATACCGATTTTATTAAGTGTTTTAATCATAAATGAATGTTGTATCTCGTCAAATGCTTTTTCTGCATGAATTGATACAATCATATGATTTTTGTCCTTTATTTTGTTTAAGTGATGTATCACATTGATGGATTTGTGGATGTTGAACCATCCTTGTGCCCCGGGGATGAACCCCACTTGGTCGTGATGAAATATATTTTTAATGCATTGTTGTATTCGATTTGCTAGAATTTTGTTTAGGAATTTTGCATCTGTAGTCATCAGAGATATTGGTCTGTAGTATTCTTTTTTTGTGTTGTCCTTACCAGGTTTTGGTAACAGGGTAATGTTGGCCTCATAAAATGAGTTAGGGAGTACTGTCTCTTCTTCAATTTTTTGGAGTAGTTTGAGCAGGATTGGTATTAGATCCTCTTTGAAGGTTTGGTAGAATTCACTAGTGAAGCCATCTGGTCCAGGACTTTTGCTTTTGGGAACGTTTTGGATGACTGATTCAATTTCGTTACTGGTGCTCGGTCTGTTTAGATTTTCCAGTTCTTCATGGTTCAGCATTGGAAGGCTATATGTTTCTAAGAACTTGTCCTTTTCTTCTAGGTTATTGAATTTGGTAGCATATAGTCCTTCATAGTATTCTTGGATGATCCTTTGTATTTCTGTGGTGTCCGTGATAACTTCCCCTTTTTCATTTCTGATTTTGTTAATTAGTGTCTTCTCTGTTTTTATCTTAGTAAGTCTAGCCAAAGGTTTGTCAACTCTGTTAATCTTTTGAAAGAACCAGCTCTTTGTCACATTAATTTTTTCTATTGTCTTTTTGTTCTCTATTTCATTTAGTTCTGTTCTAATATTAGTTATTTCCTTTCTTCTGCTGACCTTAGATTTCATTTGTTCTCCTTTTTCTAGTTCTTTAAGGTGTAACATGAGATTATTTATTTGGGATTTTTCTTGTTTCTTGAGATAGGCCTGTAATGATATAAATTTCCCTCTTAAAACTGCTTTCACTGCATCCCAAACATTTTGGTAGGATGTATTTTCATTGTCATTTGTTTCTATGTATCTTTTGATCTCTCCTCTCATTTCTTCTTTGACCCAGTCGTTCTTTAAAAGTATGTTGTTTAATCTCCATGTATTTGTGTTTCTTCCTGCTTTCTTTGTGCAGTTGATATCCAACTTCAAAGACTTGAGATCAGAGAATATGCTTGGTATGATTTAAATCTTCTTAATTTTGCTGAGGCTTATTTTATGTCCCAATATATGGTCTATCCTTGAGAATGTTCCATGTACACTAGAAAAAAATGTATAGTCTGATGTTTTAGGATGAAGTGCTCTATATATGTCAATTATGTCCATTTCACCCAATGTGTCATTTAGGGCTGCTCTTTCGTTATTTATTTTCTGTTTGGATCATCTATCCATAGCTGTCAATGGTGTATTTAAGTCCCCTAGTATAATTGTGTTTTGGTCAATTTCTCCCCTTAGTTCTGTTAGTAGTTGCTTGGTATATTCTGGTGCTCCCTGATTGGGGGCATAAATATTGATGACTGTTACGTCTTCTTGTTGTATAGTCCCCTTTACCATTATGAAATGTCCATCTTTTTCTCTTGTTACATTTTTCACCCTGAAGTCTATTTCATCTGATATCAGTATGGCTATACCTGATTTTCTCCTGGTACCATTTGCTTGGAGTGTCAATTTCCACACTTTCACTTTGAGTCTATGCTTCTCCTTGTAGCTGAGATGTGTCTCTTGGAGACAGCATATGGTTGGGTTTAGTTTTTCGATCCAATCTGCTACTCTGTGCCCTTTTATTGGTGAGTTCAGTCCATTTATATTTAGGGTGATTATTGATATGTGAGGATTTCCTGTCATTCTATCTTCAGTTTTCTGGAAAGGCTGTGTCTCCATTGTTTCTTTGCCTTTTTGTGGTTGTCTATTATTTCTGTGTGGTAGTATTCTATGATGTTTCCCTCTGTTTCTTCTTTTATTACAGTATATATTTCAGTTCTGGATTATTTTTGAGTGGTTACCCTTAAGTTTATCTAAAAATAAAGTTTGATATTTAGCGTATTTTATTTTCTTCAGCACTCTTACTTTCTCCATTCCCATATTCAGGTTCAGGCCTTTACTGTCCCCCTTTTTATGTTTTTGTTGCCACAGATTGTCCCTGTTGATGGTAGTTGAATAGCCTCCTTTAGTATTTCTTGTAGTGCAGGTTGTGTTTTAGAAAATTCCCTCAGCTTCTGTATGTCTGGAAAGGTCTTTATTCCTTCTTCATATCTAAAGGATATCTTTGCTGGATATATTATTCTTGGCTCATAATTTCTCTCTTTCAATAGTTTGAAAGTTGGTTCCACTCCCTCCTGGCTTGTAGAGTTTCTGCTGAAAAATCTGATGATAATATAATGAGGTTTCCTTTGTATATTACCATCTTCTTTTCCCTGGCTGCCTTGAGGATTCTTTCTTTGTCGTTTATTTTACACAGCTTCAATACAATGTGCCTTGGAGAAGGCCTGTTGGGATTGAGGTAACTAGGTGTTCTATTTGCTTCTTGGATTCGAGGTTCTGATTCTTTCCACAAGTTTGGAAAGTTCTCATCGACTATTTGTTTGAATATACTCTCTGTTCCCTTCTCTCTTTCGTCTCTGGTATGCCCATTATTCTTATATTATGCTTTCTGATGGAGTCAGAAAGTTCTTGTAGAGTTCTTTCGTTTCTTTTAAGTCTCAAGTCTCTTTCTTCTTCCATCCGTGTCATTTCCATGTTTCTATCTTTGATGTCACTGATTCTTTCCTCCATCTGGTCAACTCTAATACCTAAGCAGGTTATTTCATTCTTAATTTCTTCTACTGAGTTCTTAACTGCTAGAAATTCTATTTGGTTCTTTTTTAAAATTTCAATCTCTTTCGTAAAATGCTCATGTTGTTCCTTGATTGTGTTTCTGAGTTCATTAAACTGCCTTTCTGTGTTTTCTTGCATCTCATTGAATTTTTTCAGAACTGCAATCTTGAATTCTCTGTCATTTAACTCACATATTTCCATACCTTTAAGTTCCTTCTCTGGAGCCTTTTCACTTTCTTTCTGAGCTGTCTTGTTGCCTTGGTTATTCATGGCAATTGCTGATTTACTATTTCTCTTCCTAGACACCTATAGGAGTGGCTTCTGCAACAGGTTGATAGGAAGATATCTTTCTTCTGTTTTCCAGTACTTGTTGGTAGAATGTTTTATTTTCTCTCCAACTGCAGCCTTTTTTTCTCTCACACATAGTAGTTCTATGTTTTCTCTGCGCTATTCCAGCTTCTCACACAATGGGGGGGATACCTGGGAGATGGGGTTCTCTTCTGTTAATAGTTCACCTGGGTCACAGGGTGCAGTGTCTGTGTGTGTATGCGGAGAGCTTTTGAAGTTCCAAAGCTCTTCCTGCACCAGATTCAGAGCCCATATGTTTCAGCAGTTCTGTTTACTCCTGCAGGGATCCGCCCAGATAGGTGGGGCCAGGGGAGGGGTGAGTTGTGAGAGGTGGCCCAGAGCAATGGCAGCAACAGCCACCACAGCCGGTCCTGCTTCCACAGCTCCCTCCCCTTTGCCGGAACTAGTTGGGCTGCGAATCTGTGTCTGTGGTCCACAGTTCTCAGAACAGCAAATATTCTGTTCTTTTGATCTGACACTGCTACTGTTCTGCTTCTAGCACCGGGCAGGTGGGGGCGGGGCGAGCTCTGGGAGGGGAGGGAGGGGGCGGCTAGTCTCAGTGCCTAAGGCTTCCGTTCCCTGCTCGGCAGTGAGGGCTTAAACCACTGTTTTCAGCCTTCTTCCCTCAGTCTTTTCTCCGAGGTCTCTGCCGTGAGCGTTGGGTTCAGCCGTGTTATATGCTGCCCCCTCAGCCCTGTGGGCCATAAGCGGAGCCCTAGCAGTCCGAGCTCTTCCCTGTCCCGCAGCTGTGGCCGTTCTGGATGCAGCGAGCTCGGAGCACTGAGCTAGGTCTGCGTCCTGCGCCCGTGCGGCTCCGTCTCCGCGCACTTCTCCCTTTCCTCCTCCCCCACTCGCGCAATTCACCCACCTTTAGGTGAATTCAGTAATGGGCCTCTTTGTCTTGCCTGTCTGCTATGCAGGGAGTCCTTTGTGGAGTTATAGTTGTTCAATTAATTGTAAATTTCAAGGGAGATTTACAGAGGCTCACCTCACGCTGCCATTTTGATGGAGTCTCCTGAATACAGTTTTTTCTCTGTAAAGAGTGATAATTAACACTTTTGTTTTGTTTACTAAATATCATCTAATTTCAGTTTCACATTATATTTCCAAAATATGAAAATTTTAAGAAATTTTTTTTTACTATTTTCTGCTTCTCTTTAATTATCATGGAAGAAAAGAAATATCATTTGTTTACTTTTGATATTGCTGTCTTGCCTAATGTAAGCTATATTTTGTGAGTACTTCCATGGTTTTGAAAACATTTTACTCTCCATCTTTTGGTGCTAATTTAACGTATTTTCATCTTGGTAGTCATATTTATTAAACTAATAATACCCTCTATGTCATTTGCTTACTTTGCTTTTATTACTTTTTCTTCCAAAGGCTCAGATACATGTTAACATGAAAAAAAATTACTTCACAGGCTTTGGTTGTGTTGTTATTCCCGTCTTATAATTAACTCTACACTGAGACCAAATACTTCAAATTAAATAGCATGGGTAGCTCGCCCTTAAGCCTGTATTCTGTTGTCATATGTAATCATCAAATCCTCTTTCTATAGGGGAATGTGGCAATAGTGCCTTGGACGATATATTTGCACTTATTGTCCCTCTCATTGCCCAGTTTTCGCACTCTCTCTCCAAAAACCCCTTACTGAACCACAACCCTTACACCTCCAGTTTTCCTGGTAATTGCTTTTGGGATGTGACAAAGACACCTTAGGTTAAGGGTGAAGTGATATTCTGTCCATTAAAATAATATTCTTTATACCTAAGGGTAAAATTCAAATTAATACAGGCTTTAAACAAGAACAGATAAGTAGGTTACAAAATGCTCCTTTTCCTCTCTATTTGAAGATTAAAACCTGAGATTGCAATGAGACAAATCTGAGGTAGGTTTTCCTCATTCTCACTCCATCTGCATCAAGGTTAAAGGAAATTCCTTAGAGTCTGGCGTTAGGTTGCAAGTGATATTGCAGGGTTTTGTTTTTCCTGTGTCTTCATGTGAGTTCTACTGAGAAGTTCAGTGAGACTGCGTTGGAGTCCACATAGTCAACCAGAAGTCTTGTGATTAGTATATTTGACAAAGGAAAATCAGCCAGCTCTTTACCTCACCCCTAACCTCCTTTCCCCCAAAGCTGAAAATCTTCTGTTTGTACTTCCAGGTCTATTCTGTCCTTACAGCATCCTGTTCTGTGGCCTACAAGGTCTTCATCAGCAGACATTCTTGCCCTCTGGCTTCTGGTTGAGTTTTGGGATGACTGAAAGAAGGGAAGAGAGTGGCTTTAGTTTGTTTGTTCCCTTGGTTCTTAGTTCAGGTCCTGGTCCCTGTTGGTCAGCTGTTTTATATGTGTGGTCAGCAGCTCTTTCCATGCCAGTTTGGGTTCCACTATAACAGATCCTTTTCCTAACTCCTTCAGGCTTAGGAGTAACACAGACTCCCTACACTGCTCCTTGGGGGTCCCTTCACTGTGGCCACAACTTTGTCTCTCCTTTATTAAAATAGCCTCAGAATATACAAGACTGTGACATTTCTTTTTTTAGAGATACTGATACTCCATTGTTGATAAAATTATGCCTGTAAAAGCTTTGCTACATTCAATTACTTATAAGTAAATGTACCCCAGCTCATCTCTCAAAATTCCAATATTAACAATATTGACAGTTTCTGACCTACGTACAAACCTTTAGCCTATAACTATTACATTAAAAAAGCATGACTCATGGGATGCATTCACAGTGGAATTTATTTTATCCATCACTGACACTTTATGTGTGCTCTGAATGGCTAGATCTTCCATTGCTGTAGGTTCATATTTAGAAAAACTCCAATAAAATGAGTTCTGACTTTCATACACACACACACACACACCCCTATCCGTCTCATTTAAACAATTAATGTTTCGGGCATGGTTGTAATGGTTCAGATTTCTGTCTTGCTTTGCCTTTTCCCCTTCCTGGTATCAGCATACTGCAGGACAGGAGCCTGTTTTCCATCCTTGTCTGTAGAGGGAGCCATTCAATTACGATCACCCCACACCCCTGGAGAAGCTTTGCCCCACCTGAATACACATTATATTCATTTTGACATTCTCCAGCACCACATAGTTCACATTTTCTCCATTTCTTCTTAGTAATTAAGTGACATTTGAGAGATTTAAGTAAAAGCCATAATAACTGACAATGTTGAACTTTGCCTGAGCCCTATGCTCCTTGAAAAGAATGACAGTTAAGAACTTCCCCCTCCCCCACCCCATCATTTGTGTCTGGGAAGCAGCTTCATGTAAACAACCTCCCTTCCCAATTTGACATTGGTAAGACTCCAGATAGGATGACACTATCATTTACCTATCACAGAGACAGACATAATCCCCCAATTCTCATTATTTGTCTCATTAGCTAAATGGTTTGTCCCCACAGGCCAGTTAGGACAAAATACTAACTTATCCTGACCAAAATTTAGGCAGGTGTCTCCACATAGCGTCTAATCTGACCCACTCCAGAGCAAACATCTGAATGCAGAACAATGTCTCCCTTAGTGCCCTTCCAGAAAATCGACTGATCTCAAGGGAAAACATTCACTGATCAACCAACTTTCTGATCCCAACTTCTGCTCATTCTATGCCCCCACAGTTGGCTCTTGCTAACCTTGTTTATTCCTCCTTATAGAAGAATAGTTATTTTGCTTAAGGGAGTCTACCTTAGAGATACTTGCACATCTTATGATCAGACAGCTATTCCTACTGTAATAGTTCCTTTATCCCGATTACAATAGTATTTTCAAGTAAAGTGTCTCCTCAACTAAGTCTCAGTTTGTTTTTTATTTGACATAACTGTATCCTGAATTTATCCAGGCTAGAGTCTCCTCAATACTAAGCAGTAGTGTATCAACCAGAGAGTTACCTACCTATCAAATAGAGAGGGTAACTGCCTGTACAAACTGTAGCTTCTGCCATAATCATTATGTATTTTGAATGTCATCACAATCTATAACATTGTATTCCTTAATATAGTTATTTAAATTAATGTATATAAAGCTCTGAGAACAGTTCCTGGCACATGTTAGCTGTTGTGAAAGTGTTAACTCTTATTGTTATTATCATCATTACCATTAATATTAATCCAGGTCCCCTTTCAGTTACAGATTTGCTTACTTAAACTGATGTACCCTGGGGAACCTAGCCTACCTTGTTCTATATCATCTATTTATTAATGATATATTTCCTAAAAATAATTGGGAAATAAGAATATAAAAATATTTTCCTAAATTTATTGTAATGCATTCATGTGACTACTTCTGTGTAGGACTACAAAAGACATCATGAGGTATCCCCGAAAAACTACCAAAGTATTGGTAATGTACAAAGCCTTATGGCTGATATATGAAAGGTAATATTTGAATTACAATAAAGTCACATTGTAATAAACTTAAAATAGGTTTCTAGTTTCTATTCTTTTGTAATGCTGGACTTTTTAGAGTGAGTGTGCCCTAGAATAAACAGATCAAAAACAAAACTATTTTGGTTAATGAAAGGGAAGTAAGGGAGGATTTGACAAGTGATAGATTGAAATGTTGTTTGGGATGAGTCACATATGATTTCATCAGATTGGTTCCTGGTAGTCAGTCTGTGGGGGGAAAAAAAAGTGTAGGAAGAAAACAGGTGTGATAATAAGGACAGGATATCCTCCAGGATTCTGAATTTTGATTGAGCATAAAGATAAAGTCAATACAAGTAGAGAAAAAGAACTAAAGCATGGCTGATTTGTTTTTCAGATCATCCAATAAACAGTGGATTTAGAAAGAGGGCCAATATTGATAATACAAATGCTGAACTACTGATCAGATACACCATGGGGCAGTTAGCATGTAAGCATACTTTAAAACTCACATGTGAGCAATCCAAAATACAATGTAAAGTAATGAGAAAGGCTTTGCTTACTAATGGTACCACAGACACAAGGTTTGTTGGCTTGAGAATCTTATGATATTACTCCCATTAGAAAAGTTCTTTAAATCTAATTTTTATGAGTACATGACAACTGAAGATCACTAGCTTTTTACCTACCATTCTCTGAATTTTTGGAGTATTCTTTTAAGTGATATTAAAGATTGAATCATGGTTGATACAGCTTAATTTTAGGATGCCTCCACTCCCAAATGTTTGTCTTTTAAATTATGGAATTTCTCTAAAAACTATAACTTAATACTTATTTCACAAGAAACTCCTTTGAAATATTATGACATGGATTCAAAATTCTTATTTTGTATATGTATATGTATGGTCTGGCATTCAAATGCAAGTGTGTATCTTTATAAGACAATTGCAATTATTATTTTCTGCTTATAATTTCAATGACTGATCAATGACACCTTCACACTATGTCACTTACTAATTGCATCCTGTGATACATGGCTCACTCAAGTTTCAAACACGTTAGTTTTATCTTCCCAAAGAGCTTAATGCTTTTGTCAAAACAATCTTAAGATATAGTAAAGCCCTGGACACATTCTAAGTATTACAAAAAAGTTGGTTTTCTAGCAGTTCTCTGAAGCAGTTTTTATTTTGTTGAAAGATCTAGGACAAGTACTCTCAAAATTTAATTTTCATAATTGTTTAATTTTTTTTTCATTTTTGAGGGAAAGTAAAGTAAATGTAAAACCATTAAGTCAAAAATTGATAAATATAAATACAAAAAGATAAGGAATATTAAAATTTAATAAAAATTACCAAGAAAACCATAAACATTTGCTCAAGCCACATTAAAAAAATACTATACCTGATTAACAGGTATTAGTCTTATGACAGAAATACTTCATTACTTCAATATTCAAGAAGTATTTGCTGAGTGTCTAACCTATGCTGCCAATGTGCTAAGTACTATAGAAAAATCTAAAAAATGAATAAAATAAATTGCTACAAATCAATGTTTACAATATATTATGATAAATAAGCTATATGCACAGTCTATAGTCAAATTATAACGTAAGTACTACAAATGTACTTAACATGTTGAATTTTAATAACTGTAGGCAAAAAATATTTTAAGGAAAATATGCAAAAATGATGAGAATGTTTTAAACAAAAATTATTTCTTAATATATGTAAAATAAATTATGTATTTTGTGAAAATATAGTGAATGAACTATATATATCCATAAAATGGTGTTCCATGGTGCTTTAGAAAGTCATGGTAAATTCCCCAATTTAATAAATTTGTGGAACCATCCATGTTATTCTAAACAAAGGAGCAGATTAGAAAACAGTAGCATAAAATCAAAACTGAAAATATGTAGAATTTGTGTGCATGTACGTGTGTGTGTGTCTTATTACAGCTGCTATAACAAAATACCATAAATTGGGTGGCTTAAACATCAGACATTTATTTCTCACAGTTCCAGAAACTGAGACATCCAAGATCAAAATGCCATCCAATTATTTCTGGTAAGGGCTCTCTTTCTGACTTATAGACAGCCTTCTTCTCCTCTTTGTGAGTCCTCACAGAGATAGGAGAGAGAGATAGAGATAGAAAGAGAGCGAGAGAGCGAGAGCGAGAACGAGAGCGAGAGCGAGAGCGAGAGCGAGAGAGAGAGAGAGAGAGAGAGAGAACTATCCTTTTTACTAGCTTTTAGTTTGCTTCCCGTTATACAGTCTATGTAGAGGAAAATACAATATGTGGAAATGCCCAAAAAAGTCAGCCATGATGGTATGATGATATATTCTTTTGCTTACCTGAATTTCATTTTATGCATGTATGACTATTGTAACCTAAAATAAATAATAACAACAACAACAAAATGTAGAGGCATGGGACATGAAAACAGCAAACCCTTCATACAATCTTAGGGGAAACAAAAAACATTCGTAACTTTTTCTTCAATAAGTTTAGAGTTCTGATTTCTATGCCTCACAGGAAATCTGTTTTTATCAAGTTCTTTCTTATCTTGAGCTATCTTACTGTAAATTAATACAAACACAACATTTGTCTTCTAAGGAACACAATACATTGGGAAATACAAAATAAGTAATTAGTATTATTTATTTAAAACATAGAGCTACTCATAGAATATCTCTTACTGGTGTCATTGACGATGGTCTAGTGTAAAAATAATTAGGCTTTGAAATCAAATTATTACAAAGATTAAGTGCTTGATAGTTTTGACATCCATAAAACTTCCAAATCTTTAAAACTATGGAAAACTTTTTAAAACAATTCTTGACTCTTTCTTAAGTTATAAATAAACTCAAGCTACCCTGAAACCTAAAGTAATTAGTTGTGTCTTTTCCTGTTCTACATTTTTGAACCAATAAATTAGTTTTCACAGTTTTAAGATTTGTGTTCTTACTGTTTCAGATCATATGCCAGGTAATTTGTTCCTTGAGGACAGGGGCCACATCTTAGTAACTTTTGTGTATTTCTCATCTATCATATTGCCTGAATCAGGGTAAATGCTGCAAATATGCTTATTGAATAGGTAATAAGTGAAAGAGTCCACTCATTTTTTATTGTAAAAAATTATTTCTTTTCTCTAAAGTTGGTTGATAATGGACATATAGTTGGGGAATTTCTTCCAACTGTTCCCTTAATTTCCAAGTCTCTCATCTTCTACTGTGAAAAATAAATAGTTCAGTGATTGCCTTTTAAATTTGATGAATATTAGCAAAAATCTTGATTATTCAAAGCAAAAAATGCATGCCAGATTTTCCCTGAATTATTATATCAATTCTTGATTAACTTTGTAAATATTCATTAACCTTAGAGGAAAAAGTATAACATTTTGATGTGTCAGTTCACTTGAGTTTTGAATAATAACTGTACTTCACAAATATCTTCCCAGAGATGACTTTTATAGGAGCTAAATATAAAGTTGAGAGACAATAGAGATGCATTGCTGCACAACCTCAATTGTGAGTTAGCTGCCATTGTGCTGAAATCTATATTTAAATAATTTCAAATATCTATCTCTATATCCTTTTCACTATGAAATAAACTGGTAAAACTGTACTGAATAATGATCATACATAACAGATCAAATGTTTTAATCGTTAGATGGTATTACTTACTGAAGGTTTTGCAAAATTGCTAGTGAGAACAAAACCTGGACAGGTCAGCTGTACAATTCTTGAAGAAGTTCACCTGTTCAGTGGCTTCATAACGCAGTCCAAAACCCAGTCAGCATTAAAACACACAAACAAAAATCTTTGAATATCTGCAGAACTACAAGAGAAAATGGCCTAACCGATTACCAGTCCCAAAATAGTAATTGCATACAGTTTGCTTTATTGATGATGTGCCTATCATACCACTTCCATAAAAGACTGATAACATTTTAAAAAAAAATTCTCTATGGTAACACTTTCATACATTCTATTCTAAAATATAAAAACATTGCTTTATTTTCACCTTGTATCATACAAATGAAATCTCAGGTTAGTCAGGAATCTACTGTACACAAAAAATATGGTGAATATTTAAATAAAAAAAATTATTATAGTAAAAGACACATTGTCATTAATCCCCTCAAAATACTCCCCCTCACTTATAACACTCTTATCCCCTCCTTCTTGCCACTTCCTGAAGCTGTTCTGGAAGTCCTCTTTCGTGAATGACTTAGTTGTACTCTTATGGCTGCTATGATGTCTTGAATTGATTAAAAATGTTTACCTTTCACGATCATTTTGACTTTGGGAAAGAGCCAGAAGTTGTACAGTGCTGGATCAGGTGAATAAGGTGAATGAGGACACACTGTAATGTTGTTATTTGACAGAAATTGCTGTACCAGAAGCGATGTGTGACATGAAGTATTGTCATGTTGGAGGATGAAGTAAAGAAACTCATGAAAGAGGACTTCCAGAACTGCTTCAGAAAGTGGCAAGAATGATGGGATAAGTGTGTTCAAAGTGAGGGGAGGTCTTTTGAAGGGGATTAATGGCAATGTGTCTTTTACTGTAATATATATATATATATATATATATATATATATATATATATATATATATATATATTTTAATTTAAACATTCACTGTATTTTTTTATCACACGTTGTATACTATTATCACCGTTTTCCAAATGAGAAAGTCAAAATGAAGAGATTCAACAACTTATTCCGTATAAATTTGCTTGTAGAAACAAGAGATTGGCATTATAACTATTTTTTTTCTGTTTTAAATCATGTCAAAGTGTGTGTGTTTGTGTATATGTATGTTTATTGAAATGAAACTATAAATTAATATTAAAGACACTAATCTGAGGCCAAGTCAATTAGGGGTTAGGAAGAGCATGAATGATCCACACAGATTCACCAAATACATAGTTTACAGGGCACCCTTTAGGTACAGTGGAAAGTTCAGCACCCCAAGACTGTGTATGAACCCCATTAGCAATGTAAGTTCGGGTAATTTAATCTCTATGTGTCAGCTTCCTCATGGTAAATTTGGGTCAATATATATAGCACTAACTCTTAGAGTTTTTATGAAGATTAAAAGTCTTAATACACAAAAAGCATTAACAACAGTGTCTGGTATCTAGTAAGCCCTAAAAAAGTTAGCTCTTATTGCTACCAAAATCAAAGATTTATTGCCTTTTTCCGTGGAACTAAATTCTGAAACTCAACTCAACCCAACTAGTTGTCATTTCAACTCTAGTTTAATATGTATATATTATTTATATATTTGTACATTTTAACATAGGTATGCAATTATCCCCTTGTTAGCCCTTACAAAATAAAGCAGATGTATCTGACATAGTCCTTTGGGCTGGAAGAGATACTCTGTGGATCACTTGGTTCCATTAATAAGCATATCCAAAGATAAATCTAAATTCAGTTTGAAATATGCTATTACCTTATTTAGAAAAGTAGAAGATATATAAAATTGTAGGGCTATTCTTCAGGATTAAGGGAAACTATTCTGCTTTCAGAAAAACGAAGCACACTTTCTTATTATAGTTATTATTATTTCTAGTATTATACTTATGTTTTCCATACTTATATATTATTTTCATTTAAGACTTATTAACAATCTATTTGTGTCTGTGTCTTTCTTCAAAATGCCTCAGGCATCCAAATACATTTTTCAGATATCTTTTAAAGTAGTTAAAATATTTTTTTTCTTGTATGTGGCATAGAAAGGGAAAAAAAAACAAAAACGAAAACCTTGTTTTATAAAGGCAAGGCTTCCCTATGATGTAGGCATTAATTAGGAATATTGTGGAAACCATGTTACCATGTGCTATGATGACACTGGTAGTGTTTTTACCACCTTTCAAATGATTTTACTATTACTATATGGAGAACTATGAAAATCCCTAAATATAATAGATATGCCATTTATGTATACACTGTTTCATTAAATTTTAATATTTGTGACAGGATACTAAATGACACAACATTTAAGTTAGTGTTCATTATATGAATGTTCTATATGATAACTTGAAATGCACTTAGTCCATTGTACTAAGTTACATTTTTCACATGAATGTTTTATTTGTTAGGTTCCTACTGCATCACACAGGGAATAGCATTGATAACTCCTGGAATTATGAGTGTACTATTTTTACATTTCCATTGCAGAATAATTATGGCCACTTTTCTTTCTTCAGTTTTAAAATAAAAAAAAGAAGACCTACTTTAAAATAATTACCTACAATTTTGACTTGACAAAGATGTCAGAGCTTATTTCCTTCCTTATAGTTCTTCTTGTGGTATTCTGGGTTAAGAGTAAAATGTTTTGATATGATACCTACTGTCACTGCATTTCATATCTAGGATGATATAATTATGAAAAATAAAGCTTAACTTAGGAAAGGCAAAAAAAAAAGTCCTGAATTAGTTTTTTAAGGTTCTTTTTTCTTTTAGAGAAAAATAGAGAATGATAATAATGTCTTTCTCTTTCCATTGCTTAAAATGAGTTGTTCTTTAATAACCCTGGTTTCTCAGACAGGTTCTGTAGGATTACCATAGACTTTTCCAGTGTAATTATGACAATTACTCAAATTAGTGCTTAGACATTGTGTTTCTATAACAAATAATCTGGTACAAATTTTTAAACATTGAGATATAAATAACATATGATATACTAGTTTTGAATGTGCGACATGATATATTGTGAAATTATTACAAGTTTAATTTGCATCCATCCCTTTATGTAGTTACAATATTTTTCTTTTTAGAAGAACCTTTAGAATCTACTCCCTTAGAAATTTTTCAAATAGATACTACAGTATTGTTAACTATAGTCACTGTGATATACATTATCTCCCCAGACATGTTTTTATTTCTTAATATGCTGATCTTTTGCTTAATATTTGGTTTTATATAATAAAACATGAAGTTGCTCAAGTATTTTTGATAAATATAGTTGGCAAAACAAACATCTATGTTGTTTTGGCCAATATGTAATGAAAATCATGCATTTTATGTTTGAAATTCAAATGAAATATGTAGGCTAATGTTCTGGAAAGTTTTCAGAACAGGAACCTCTAGAACACACACTTCAAGGAATTTAAATGTTCATGTTTCTATGTCCAGTTAAAATTGGGCTTAAACTAGGCTAATAGGCAAAATATCAGGTGCTGTATCTGTGATGGAATGTTCAATAGTAAAACATACAAATAATAAAAACACATACAATAAATAACATTTTATAGATGAAATAATTCTAAGACATTTTGAAATTTTACTTTATCTCTAATTTTTATTACTTATATTTGTATACTTTTAATCTAGCCATTAACTACTCTAGAATGTACTTTGTAAGTAGTGTAAAGTGGAGATATAACATTATCTTTATTTTTTTTTCTAGACTGCCAATTTTT
This sequence comes from Rhinolophus sinicus, assembly GCF_057876585.1. Classification (NCBI taxonomy): domain Eukaryota; kingdom Metazoa; phylum Chordata; class Mammalia; order Chiroptera; family Rhinolophidae; genus Rhinolophus; species Rhinolophus sinicus. The sequence goes on from NC_142501.1 coordinate 195,139,728, forward strand.
CTAGCACTAGTGAAAAGTCCCTTTATCCTCTTAATATGAAATATCACCTTTGTTGCATCACAAATTTCTGTAACATTTGGAGTCTGATTCTGAGGTTTATATACTATTTCAGCATTCAGTTTAGTTTTCCACTAATGCCACTAAATAGTTTTAGATATTTTAGTGTATTTTTATAGCATGACTTGTTATCTCAAAGAGCAAGTCTTAATTCTTTTTTTATCAAGGGTTTCTTGGCCATATATGTTTCTGTCTTTATTCATTCATTTGTTTTATAAAACATATTTATCAAGTTTCTAATCACATTGGGATTTTGACTTCAAATTTAGAAAAAATAAATTTTGTGATAAAGACTGTGTTTATAAAAAAAAAAAATTATAGTATACGGAGGTCAGACAATTAAGTTCACGAATTCATCCTAGAAAAAGTGCTACATACCTCATTGATGAATATCACTATGGCCACCTTGGAAGTACTGTCCTTGGGAAGCTATGCACCAATGCCAGTGCGTAGTCCACCCTTCAAAGTAATTATTTTGGAACTCTTTTTCTGGAATGGCCATCAGAGCTGTGGTCGTATTACCCTTGATGTCCTGAATGTCAAAATGTCTTTCTTTCAATATTTAATTTATCTTCAGGTAAAGAAAGAAGTCATTGGGGGCCAGATAAGGTGAGTAGGGAGGGTGTGCCAATACAGTTATTTGTTTACTGCCTAAAAACTCCCTCACAGATAGTGCTGTATGAGCTGGTACATGGTCATGATTCAAGAGCCGTGAATTGGTGAAAAGCTCAGGTCGTTTTCACCTAACTTTTTCACATGGCCTTTCCCGCACTTCCAAATAGTAAACGTGGTTAACTGTTTGTCCAGTTGGTACAAATTCATAATAAATAATCCTTCTGATACAAAAAAGTTTAGCAACATCGTTTTGACTCTTGATTTGAACTAACAAAACGTTTTTGGTTGTGGAGAATTGGCTGACTTCTATTGTGCACTTTGACGCTTTGTTTCAGGGTCATACTGGTACACTCATGTTTCATGACCAGTGATAACATGATCCAAAGTATCATCTTGCCTCTCCAAAAGGTCCTGGCAAACTTCGACTCTCCTCTGCTTCTGTTCATTGGTGAGCTCCTTCGGGACCATTTTTGCACATACCTTTCTCATGCCAAGATTTTCAGTTAAGATTTTCCTAACTGTTTCTCTATCTATGTTTACTTGGTCTGCTATGCTTCTCACAGTCAGCTGACAATTTTGACAAACAATTCAACAAATTTTTGCAATGTTTTCATCAGTTCTGCTCGTTACTGGTCGCCCTGACCTATCTTTATCAGTGATGCATTCACTCCCCTCAGAAAAAAAACATTTAATCCATTTGTATACTGACGTTTTCTTCATGGCATTATCCCCTTAAATTTGGACTAACATGCTTCAGATTTCACTTCCACTCTTGCCAAGTTAGCAAGAAATTTAATGTCTGTTTGTTGCTCTCATTCAAGCTCAGAGATTCTCACGACAGCACACAAAAACATGCAACAACAATAATAAACACCACTCAGGAAGATACCACCATACATCGACATGAACACAGCTGTGAGACATTGATATACCAAAGTTATGAAACCTTACCGAGATGTTTGTACAGAGCTGTTAATGTAAGCGCATGGTGGCAAGTTTGTGAATTTAATTGTCAGACCTCAAACATGAGGAGAATACTGTGAAGATCTCCAGAGTTCTCTCTCTGTGCAGTGCCCCCCTCTTTGTTTTGTGAAATCTAGCTATTTCAGCTTCTGTGGACTCCCAACTCCATAACAAGCCAAAGAAACTTACAAGTTCTGTCTGAGTTCTACCTCCCTTTACCATGACCTAAAAGCCTTATCTAGGCTGAAGTTTGGGAAAATCATAGGGCTCACCACTTTTCCCCCTTTTCTTTCCCAGAGATCACTGTCCTTCATTGCCTGATAGCTAATTCCTCAAGATATGCTGTTTCATATGTTTTAGACCAGTTTTTAAGATGTTTCAGTCAAGAGGGTAAATCTGCTCTTTGTTTCTTTATGTTGGTTCAAAGCAGTAGTGTTGTGTACTTATTATCTGTGACAATTCTACTCACTGTTGATATTCTAAGAGAATCCATGAGACATTTCCTTCATCAATGTCATGAGAATACTTTAGTGAATCACGAATATTGTTCCAACATTATAGGTCAGTCTTGATTTTCTACTGTATAAAAACCCTGCCAATAGTATGCTTGAGATAGTTTTTACCACCTCAGAAATGCTTATGTTCAATGTTTCAGGAATATTGAAAACCGGTTGTTAAATACAGCCATAGTTAAAAAGTAAATTACGTAACATAATTAAACATATTAAAAACAAATGTAAATATTTAACACTCACTGTTTATTACATTTTGCTACAATTTATAATCCTGAGGTTAAGTCTGTTTATTTGTATGATGGAATGCTTGGTAATAGTGAACTAGTATGCATTTATTTCCAACTTTGTGTCTGGTGACATCACATTATAGGCTTAAAATAATCCATGATGTGAGTATTTGCACCACAAAAAATCAGAAAATGCTAAAATAGAGCCTGACTTATCATTTATTTTTAATGTCTAGACTTCAGAATGTGACAGAGAAAGTGTTAATGAAGATTAAACTTATAATGTGTTATATCTGTAGACAATACATAGTGAATAATAACCCCCCCAAATTTTCAGGGAATATTCTTCCAACAATTAAAAGTTTGATGTTGATTTTTGCTTACATTTATGCTTATCCTGTTTAAGAAGGGGCCTCCAATTCATAGTTTATAAAGAATATTTTATTAAATGTTTCCTTACTGTTTTGTTGTATCAAGTTAGAGCTTATTATTTATTTTTGTATATATTATTTAATTATTCTATAGTTTACTTTGATAATATGATAAATTATGATATATGTAAAATATTATAATATAATTATATGTATAATAATATATTATAGTTCTATAGTTTACTTTGATTATGAGAAATTATATATAATGTATATTATAATATAATACATATTATATATATATACATATATACACAGTATTTTTACTATATAGTCAGTTTTATTTGGTTTTCTAATTCCATTTTGTGATATGTAAAAATGTTCTAGACAATTTGGCTTGAAACACATAGATGACATTTCTCTAATTTTTTTCCTTGTAAAACGTTTTTTTAAGTAAATATTTAATAGGATATTAAAACTCTCAATAAGTAAAAACTTCTTACATGTATTTGCCTCTGTTTAATAATGAGGTAAGCATCAGGAGAGATCATTTTGTAATTTAATAGAATAGGGTTTATTTCACTCCTGAAGGGATTTAGAAAAGAAGAATTGCTTATTTTGCATTTCTTTGAAAGCCCAATAGATGTGCTGTTTTAGGTATTGCAGGACAAAAGATAATAATTCTTGAGTCTGGTTGTCCTTTAAAATGCAATTTTTCTTCAGTTTTTCTCAAAACTAATATGAGATATAATTGGCCATATATTTCAGGTTAGAAATCCATACCTTGCGTCTTTCATAATTAAAAATATTCATTCACTAAACGTGTTAATTAGGTATCATGTGCAGAGTTCTTCTCAGTGTTAAGGATATACCCCTGACAGAAAGATCCTCTTTCCAGGTCTGTGCACTCCTGCAGAAGGAAATAATTAAATGCAATTGAATATGACTAAAATTTTATTAGGGCTAGTAGTATCTGCAATAAGAACACAGAAAAGGGAGTCTCACTGTTTACCTGAGAGAGTTACAGGAGAGTTCACAACGTATTTGACTCTTTTTTTCCTCAATGGCATTCAATAAGCATAACTGGAAAATTTAAGGAGTCTCATCTGTGAGAACTCAGGGGAAAAATCAGAGAGGATAAACTCAGAGAGATTATATAATTTTTTTTCTTTCTTATATTATATAGTTTCATAGCTTACTGTCCCTCCTAACATAGCAGCTCAAAGTATTCTCAATAGAGAACTGTTACCTGGAGAGAAATGCTGTTGATAAAGGGATATGGACAAAGAAAGTTCAGGTGAGTGAAGGAAAAAAAAAATTCAGGTTTTCATCCAGTTTATTGCTGTACATTGGGGAGATGAGTAGAATAATAGCAGTGTGCAATATATCTTAGGAAGCTACATTTAAGAGCTGAGTCTATGGTGAAACAAAAACCACATTCTCTAAGATTCCTGGGAATCACCAAGAGACTGGATGCAGTAAGTAAAGCATATTAAAAAAAAAAAAAAAAAAATGTTTACAGCAGTGCATTTTCTGTTAAAAAAAAATGCCATCATATTTGAGAAACTGAAAGTTAGACCTTATTTTTTGTACACAAATCTTGGAAACTAAAACCCTTTAGATTTAATTAATTGTTTATATATGAAACACATAATGCTTGAGAATAGCTTAAAGCAATGTAAAGGGTAATGATTAACAATTCATCTAATATGGATGTCAGCATGGAGAATAAAGATTCAAATTGAATCTGTATACTAGCTCTTTATAAGCACTTTTACTGATTAAAAGATATAGTGAAAGAGATGTGTGATGGTTATGTTCTAATGGAAAGGCATGATTTTTGACCTGGAGAAAATTAGATTGAATTTTAATTCTGCTTCTTCTAAATGCAGGACTCTAACCACATGTGTTCTCATCTGTAAAAGGGATAAAGTAACTCCTATTCACAATTGTTTTGATAATTAAATTAGATAGAATTGCATGTAAAGTATTAGCAAAATGAACAATTAATTAGCACTAGAACATACTAAGCTAATAAACAGAGATTCTTATTTTGTTACCTGTACTATCTCTTGATGTGAGAAAATTGACTTTATATTACAACACTTCTCCATTTTGTTTGTGATGAATTTTCATCCCCAGATTTCACCTCAGGGGAAAAAAAAGAAAATTCAATATAAAGTCTAAATTGAAAAATTGATATTCTTTTGAATAGTTAAACCTCAGTTAGGACCAAAACTTATTACTATTTCTAATTATTTTTTAGCCTGTATTATTTTGATAAGTTTACAAGTCCTAATAATTACACTTACATGTTCCTAGTATTTCATCTGTAGAAATAGAAATATTTATTAAATGTCATAACCATTAGCTTATGCATTATATACATTCATTATTTAATATCGCATGGAGGTCTTACTCTGTGTCGGACACTATGATGAGTAATTAGCAATTGAAAATAGTTAAAACACAATCTGTGATCTCTAGTTGCTGACACGGTACCCAACGACCTTTATACACATCATTGCTAGAATGTCGTAAGGGTTATAATAAGTGTAAAGTATAGTGGAGGTATAAAAGAGAGATGATCACTAAAGAGTATGAATAGATAGGTAAAAGAATACACTCAAGGACAAAGATACTAGAATTTTATTTTTTTATAATAAGATGGCATCAAGTGTGGAACCAGGGAAGATTACTTGGTACCCTAACAACAACAAAAAAAGGATGATAATGTACAGTAATAACAAACCTGCATCTAAGGTGTCCTTAAAATAAAATGTAAAGGCTCTGGAATCAGATTAAAAAATTTGTTTCTTTTCAAAAAAATGTATCAGTCATGTTTCTGACCTCTCTCAGGGTTAAATTTGAACTTTTGACGGTCTTCAGCAAAATATTTTATCAATACTTAACATGTTTGTAAGTTGGATTGGAAAAGAAAGAAAGGACGGAAGGAAGGAAGGAAGGGAGGGAGGGAGGGAGGAAGGAAGGAAGGAAGGGAGAAAGGAAGGGAGACAGAAAGAGAGAAACAAAGGAAAGGAAAAGGGAGAGAGGGTAGTGGTGAGGGATTGAGGGAGGAAGGAAGGAAGAAAGAATGAAAGAGAAAAAGAAAGCAGCTTTCTGGAGAAATTCCAAAGGACATAATTGCATTTATTTTTATCATTTATACTCACTCCCTTGAGCAATTCAGTGGAGTGGAATAACCCAAACTTCATCATATCTAAAATCATTTTTCCTTTTGAACCTTCAAATGATCTCGTTTAGCTCTAGATTCTGAATTTTTCCAGGTGGAATATGGTTTTACATATTCCTAACTTTTTTTTATAGTTTGATCTCATATGCATGATATAAAACTGGATTTTCTCAGGAAATCTTTTTTTCCTATTAACAGTACTATAAACACTTAAAAAATGTTTTTTTTCTAATACAGGTCATAACAAATGTTATATTTTTAAAAGTTTAGCAAAATTATGTAAAGCTTAGTTCTGTCATTTTTTTCCCATTGGAATTTAAAATTTCTGTACATTCAACAAAATTAAGAAATATGGTGAGTCTAATCTTCATTTTTTAACTTCTCTGTATTTTTATTGTTATTGTTAATTCTTATTGTAGACAAAATACTCCACGACCCCAGAAAAAATCAACTACATCTTAATCTCTAGAACCTATAAATACATTCATTTCTTAGGTGGCAAAAGGGGCTTTGCTGACATGATTAAATTAAGGGTCATGATGTAAGATTATCCAGGTGGGAAAATGTAATCACAAACATCTTTATAAATGTTGGCAAGGTCAAAGGACGATGAAATTCTATCCATGGACAGCAGGGTCATCCCTAGTGGCCCTTGTTGATGGACAACCGTAGGGGTTTTGGACCCTAATGTGTTACTGTACAATGATTTGATAATGGCAAACTGTCTGATGACATCATCATCATCCAGAATGGAGTATTTTGATGTAAATAAGCAAACTGGCTAGAAAATGGTAAATAAATATGGTTTCTTTCAAAGAGTAAAATTCTGTTTCTTGTTTTAGTGATCAAAGAAAGTAGTAGTTTTTGTTTCAATACCCTGCAATGAATCAATATGAAAGATAAGATATTCCACTCGAGAAAAGAGAGTTGTCTGTTTCTACAGTACAGATTTGAATATGTTATACTTTACTAATGGTGCATCATAAGTATGTCATCTCACTATCATCAGTTTTCTTCCCCAAAATACACAGGACAATTTCAATTTTTCAATCTCAACTTCAATGCCATTTTTACAGTGTTCTTGAGTGTGCTGTACATACTAACTCTGGAATTTGGGGATATAAAAACTGCCAATTTATTATTAAATCCAAGTTTCACCTGCTGCCAAATGTACAATCACTGAGGTTAAAGAGTAGGTACAATTGTTTTCCATTTTTTAAGTTACCATAGTCTTTTTTTATATACATTTTGAGATATATTTTTCCTTTATCAAAATACTGAAAGTTATTTTACATGTAAATTATAAGTTTAATTTAGTTGTAATTTTATTTAAATGGTAACATATTTTATTGGTGCAACAGATAGAGAATTAGTCAAGTTGAGTCTTCATCTATCTACTCAAATGATAATATCAATGACTTAACCTGTCTATTTGTCTCTTCTGTGCCTTTTACAAGGTTTTAACTTCCGTCTTGATATGGTGGCTTGAGGGAGAATCAGTATTTCCCCCATAACAGAAAAATGGATATAGTAGGTTTTGATTTTGAAAGATCTCACTGTGTATTCAGAAATTCCTATTATCCTCTGTTTTCTACTGACCTGAATTAGGTCAAATGTCCAAAAATGAATCAATCACTCCTGACAAGAGAATGGAGTGTTCTCATTGACTTAAAAAGCCATTCAGGGTAGGCTCATCCCTAGAGCTGTGGAGTGGATGCAATCTCATCTACAACACATGGATTATTATGGGGATATATGTATTCCACAAGACTGACATAGATATGAAAGAGGTAACCAGCAACTGTGTAATTCAGGCAATTATTTTACTGAACTATGTCTGATGCTGGGGTATTCATTTTACCAGAATATGTAGGTATGGAGATGAAGAAACCCATGATAATAATAATAATAATAGTAATAATAATAATAATGATAAATCATCATCATTATCATCATCATACTGATCCAAATATATAGAAAATATATAACTCTCCCAAATTCAGTGTAAATAAAATCTGTGATTACCAAACAACGAGCCATTAGCCTAAGGACAAATTGTATTTAATTTCTTTCAAGTGTCTTTGAGGAAAAAAATAGTCCAGAAAATTTATTGTGCAGAATAACTAGAAATCATCTCTTGGTCAAGTAAATTAAATAAAAAGAACGGGTGGCCGGCTAGCTCTGGTGGTTAGAGAGTGGTGCTAATAACACCAAGGTTTTCGGTTCAATCCCTGTATGGTCCACTGTGAGCTGCACCCTTCTTAAAAATAAATAAATATGATCCTGAAAATATTCCATATACTTAAGAAAATATAAGCCACAAAGTATCTGTAGTCTACATTATGCAGCTGTGATACTTTAACTTTGTTTTTTACTGCATTACATTTGTTACCAAGGAATGTTACCTTTATGACCTTAAAAACACAGCAAATGCCAGAAATATATATATTTTATCTGTTTTTTAAACAAATCAAAGTTATTTATGTAAAATATTGGCACCTGTTTACTTGCCTTTGTGTATATCATCAAGGCCGTATTCACACCTTAGTAATTTTATATACATACACCTGTGCATAAAAGACTGAATTTGCTTTTATTAAACCATAGAATGATATAAACAAGTGCTCCTTTTCCTGTCTTACTTTTTTTTTTTAAGTTTTTTGGGGGACAATGGTTAGTAAAGTTACATAGGTCTCAGGTGTACAATTCTATAATACATCATCTATATATCACATTGTGTGTTCACCACCCAGAATCAGTTCTCCTTCCATCACCATATATTTGATCCCCTTTACCCTCATCTGCCATGCTCCTTCCTCTTTACCCTCTGGTAACCACTAAACTATTGTCTGTGTCTATTAGTTTTTGTTTCTTCATTTGTTTGTCTTGTTCTTTGGGTGTTTTCAGTTTTATATCCCACATCTCAGTGAAATCATGTGGTTCTCGACTTTCTGTCTGACTTACTTCCCTTAGCATAATAATTTCAAGTTCCACCTATGTTGTCACAAATGGCACTATTTCATCTTTTCTTATGGCAGAATAGTATTCCATTGTGCATATATATATATCGCATCTTCTTTATCCAGTCATCTATGGAAGCGCACTTTGGTAGTTTCCTTGTCTTGGCCACTGTAAAGTTCCCTAAGTCTTTAATAACCAGAGGAATAGCCCTGGTTCTATCCAAAGTTGTGCTCGGATATGGCTTCAGCAAAAGCTAAAGAACAGTTTTCGTTTTTCTCCTGTCCTTTGGTTTTCATTGTTTTGTCTTTTTTTTTTTCAATTTTTGTTTATGATCCCAATCAATAGTATAATAGTAGGAACCAACCCCAGACTTTCCTGGTGATGAATAGCAATCCAAAATCTGTTTACAACTTTATTACATATTTTTACTAACCAATGAATATGTGGCCTGGTATTTTCAATGTCAACACCCTGAATTCTGCAGTTCCTAGCACACTATAGCAAAACAAGGTAGAGCTTGGTCAGAGGAGTACTGAGTCAGGTGCCACCCCACGATCAGAGCACAAGCCTAGGTTGCTGTAGGAGGTGCTGGTGGGCCACCCACATTCCTTATTTGGGTGGATACACCCTTCTCCAGCTACTTCAAGTGTTGGCTACTAATGCTCATAGCTGTACTCTCCACAGATAGGGGCTGCCTAGCCTGCTATTGCAGACTAAGAGGTTGACTTGGTAAGAGGGAGCCACCCAACCACCACCCCACCCACCTGGATACCTAATGTCTCAACAGTGTAGAATCACCCCTGGGGGTTGACAGTTTTCTCTGTGTTAGAGCTGTGGGCCTGTGGGAAGGGAGGAAGACAACTGTCTCAAATTCCCCCCTTTTGATCAAGGCAAGGTACATTGGTGTGGTGGATGGTGGAAGGGGGCCCTGGCCGCCAAGTAGGCCAAGTCGTGGGGCAGAGACATCTGTGATGGTCTGTACTCACCCAGCACCCAGGGTATATCTGTGTTCAAGGGAATACGACATTAAATAGCAAATAAAAACACCAGAGCAGGTTGAGAGACCTTAGAAGAAATGTAAAACATTTGTCATGGAGCACTTTTCCTCTGCTTTTGAACAAGGTTCCTCTCTTCCTAAAAAGAGACATCTACTCTGTTATTTTTCCATATCTTGATATAAAATATAGATGTTATCAAAGAATTGTTCTGTTCTATTTTTCCTTTCAATTATCTTCTCTTTCCTCATTTCAGCTTTTCTCTCTTGCTGATCTTTTCCTCTCTTGTGGTGTGAAACATCCCCTCTGTGTGGATGACTACTACATTGGTTTTCCCTGCCTGCTATAATACATTGCCACAAACTTAGTATCTTAAAACAACTCCAGTTATTATCTCACAGTTCTGTAGCTTAGAAATTGAGAATAGGACTCAATGGGCTAAAATCAAGGTGCTGACTGGGCTCCATTTTATACTGGGGGCTCTCAGAGAGAACTTGTTTTCTTGCCCTTCACTGCACCGGGAGGCAGTTTGCAATCCTTTGCTTGTGGACACTTTCTCTATCGCCAAAGTCTGCAACAGCCAGCCTCAGTCCTTCCAACATGACATCACTCTGACCTCTTCCACCTCCCTTTTCCAATTTATAGATACTTGTGATTGCATTGGGCCTACCCAGATAATCTAGAATCATCTCCCTATTCTAAGGTAGGTAATTAGCAACCTTAATTCCATCTTCGATAATATTTTTTTCCTTTGCCCTGTAACATAACCTATTAACACATTCAGGAATTAGAATATAAACATCTTTGGGGACTATTATTCTGCCTGCCATAACACAAATCAAAATAAATACTTGTAAGTCTAGATAGAAATTTTTAAAGGAATCCCAAAATTTAAACTTCCAACTGCATCCTCCTCTGGTGACACAAGATAATTATCTTTTTGTCTACTTTTCTATTAACTAGTTAGCAAAATCTACTGATATCACCAAAAAATAATCATTCTTCTAATTGTTATTCTCTTCTCACTACTAAATAGATAGATAGGTTAATACTAGTTGCAATGACAATGCTTCAGTTCTCAGCAGCTTAACATAAAGATGTTTATTTCTTACTCATGTAATATTTTGATGTATGTATTCAATAGCTGGGATTTTATGCTGTGATGCAGAGACTCAGAATCCTACTAATTTATCCATTAATCATCTCAGAAGACCATGAAGTCCTTTATTTGCAACAGCATATAGGAGATGGAGGGAATAGGAGGGTCATATAGATTTTACCACATTGTCTAGGAAATTGTATATCATTCATTTTATATCCATCAGTTACGTAAGCAGACATGCCTAGATTTAAGGAGACTAGACACATAATTGTTGGCCTTATAGATACTTCCCAAGAAAACAAACAAACAAAAACACCGTAAGACATCTGGGCCAAGGTTTGACTATCAGTCCACAAAATGCTTTTGCAAACACTTCTTCCCATACACAAAGATCCCCAATCCAAAGGAGCTGCCACTTTATCAGATCTTGATGTACATACTTCTTTATTATATTTGGATATGGATTCTATAGACTGAAAATGAGTGAATTAAAGTAATTTAGCTATAACACTTAATATACAACAGTGAGTAACTGCAATAGAAAATTCCCTTTTGAAAAAGAAAGACTAGGAGACACATAGGGGTCACTACTTCACAACAATCATTAAGTCACACCAACCAAATATTGTGGGACCTCTTGCTAAGAGTTCTGAAGTATCTGAGATGTTACCTTACTTGCAAACTAACACGTTAGCATGGCCAGTTTTGTGGATGCTGGTAAAATATACAAGATTTCTAGGTCACAGATGAAAGACAGTTTAATATTCACAGCAATAGCAACAATTAGGGTATCGGCACTTTCTTGTACTGGTTCTATGAGCCCCAGTGGGCCACCCAGTTTCCTTATGACAAGGAAACATGAACACCCTGTTTATCATCTATACAAACAATGAGTGGTGTTATAGTACAGAAAACATGAGCTAATGTTGTAATAGGCAATAAATGAACCTGCCCTTAACTATATCTTTCAAGGCTGTTGGCTATAGAAATGTTTGCTATGCACAAAGTTTGCTAAGAGCCTTGAAAAGATACTTTGGAACAACAGAACAGTTTCTGTTTCACTCAGAAAATGTGGAAAACCATAAGAGAACCATAGGGAATTGTCTCCCCAAATACCATTATCCTGATAATGATGGAATAAATATATTGATTAGATGCTTATTCTACTTTCTAGGATAAATTATCTTGTCAGATGTTATTTGTGATCTGTGACTGCCCTCTGCATGGTTTTTCAACATTATTACTACTTTTAATTTATTAGTTTTTTAAATTTTAGAATAGTTTTGATTTACAGAAAATTTGAGAAGGTAGTACAGGGAGTTCTTATACCCCACAATAAGTTTCCCCATTAGCATCTTCTGTTATGATGATATAATTGTCACAACCAGTGAGTTGATTTTTGATATATTGTTATGAAATCTGAAGAAATTCTGGAGCATATTTAATTGACTTTTACCTAATATCCTTTTTCTCTTCCAAGATTCCATCTGAATGCCACATTGCATTTAGCTGTCATGTCTCTTCACGTTACATCATGTTAGATCACGTCTCCTGTTGGTGAATGTTAATCAAGCCTTTCTTGTTTTTAATGACCTTGACAATCATGAGAAGAACCTCTCAAGAATTTGTAGAACAAACCTTAACTGGCATTTGTGTGATGTTTTTCACATGATTTCAGTGGAATTATGGGATTTTAGGAGGAAGACCACTGAAAAAAGTACCATTTATCGCATCATATCCAGGGTACATATTCTCAACCTGAATTACAACTGTTCATATTAATCTTGATCACTTACCTGAGATAGTGTTTGGCAAGTTTCTGTGCCATAAAGTATTTTTTCTTCCATTCAAAACTGTACTCGGTGGAAATAAATCACCAGGCACATCTCACACATAAGAAGTGAGGAATTATTCCTCACCTTTTTAAAGGTAGACTATCTACATACATTTTTTTTTAATTCTTCTACATAGGAGGTGTTCATTTCCCCCTATTTATTTATTTACTTATCAGCATTTATATTAATATAATCTCATGGATATTTATTATTTTTTTTTTATTTTACTTTGAGTTATAACCCAATCCTTTGTTTTATTGTGCAGATCTTTAGTTCATTGGGACTTCGTCCTTTGGGAGTTCTTTCAGTTGGCTTCTGTCTTCCTGTCACATGCAGTTTGTGTGTGTACGTGTATGTGTGTGTGTATGTGCATGTGTATGTGCGTGTGTTTGTTTCTGATACTATAAGATGCTGCAGGCTCATCTTGGATCTATTTTGTCAGAGGCCTAATGTCAACCATTTTTCCAAGGAGCCCTACTCCTATAATTGGATAATGAAATGGAATATTTCTTGCTTACTGCTTGAACACTAAAATAATGAAATATATCTAGGATTTTGTATGTGGTAGCATCTGTAGTAGATAGAGTAAGGACAGTTGTTCATTGTTAAAGCCTCAATCCTTAGATACTCAATAACAACACTTCACTCTTTTTTCAGATTTTCAGCGGGCTCCCTTGCACTTAGTAATTTAGGGAAACTGGGCTCCTTCCATCTTTACTCTCTGCCATATACAATTTCAAGTTCTTTTGCTTTCAGTTAGTAGACAGGGATAAACATTGAAGAAGGTAAATTTGCTTACTCACTTGTCTTAACAATTACTCATGCCATTTCTGCTTACACGTCTTTGGCTGTCTTCAGATATTTAGCTCTATCTTGCCATAATGAGGGTTAAGAACTATGAGCACCCTGACGGGATGCTGCTTCTTAGCAAAACTTTAAGCTATGCAGGATGAACACAAATATTTTACGTACTGTAGGTCTTCATTTCCAAGTTCTACTTTAGTATAATAAGTCCTTAGTGTTTCTGTTTCCAAGGCCTATTACATGGTATTAGGTTGATGCAAAAGTAATTGCAGTTTTTGCAATTGTCTTAAACCTTTTCAACTGCAATTACTTTTACACCAACCTATACTACCCTTGCTTAGACCACATCCCATTCTCGTAGACCTTTGTTAACTCTTTTCATTACATCTAATACATTTGCCCTCTACGTCATTCTGTACATAGTTGTCAGATTAGTAATCCTAAATCAAAGACATTTTAATCAAATTCCCCTATTCAGAAACCCTTGACAACTACCTATTATGGCCAATAATGTTTTAAAACTTAATCTGATTATTTGAATGTCTTCATGAGCTATATATTCCAATCTTTTCTCACACTGTTTTTCAATATATGTTAAATGATGCAGCCAATATGACTGTTCATCATTCCTAGACGACACCATGTGGTTTCCCTCCTCCATATTTAAGTATCCTCTCCCAGCCCTTTTTGTTGTGCTGAATGTTTGCTTGCTTTTAAAACCTGACTTAAATGTCACCTTCCTTCAAGATGATGGAAGGAAGTTTTCTTTCTTTGAATTTTGATAGAATTTGTAGCTTTTGAAACCACTTTCCAACATTTTTGTTTGATAGGGTTATTGTGAGAACTACACTATATGGAACTAGAGAACAGCATTAAAACTTAACCTTTATATCACTTATAATAAATGATAAGTTATCTTCCATGAATTTTTTTACTCAGTAAAGATATTTTAAGTAACCATACACATATGATTTCACACTAAAAAAATCTTATAATACATAGTCTGCATTAAAATAGTCTTTCATTTTAAATGAAAACCAGTTACAAAGAATCAAATTTAAACCTTTGAAATATAACATAACGATTAATATTTTCTTCATTGTGCTTTTTGTATTTATATAATCATAATAAAAATGAATAAAGACAAAAGCGCAGGCAATTAACATATTTAAATAGTCAATTATATGTAGGGTAATATATTAGATTTTTAGAATTTAAGGATGAAATTTTAGCACATTATTATATAAAGATATAAAAATATTGATACACAAATGCTTTCAGAAATAGCCATGTATTTCACAAAAAGAAATTAGGAAAGCATGCAATTTAAACACTTATTTTAGTACATTATTGCAATTTATCTTTAAATAATTACTCCACATTTCTGACTCTTATATTAAATATCTTTTGATATAGTGAGATATATAGAAGAAAAAATAGCTAAGTCATATTTATTTCTATAACCTGAGATGTTAGAAGTTTAAGTTAGACTTTCTAATATGATTAAGATTCAGAAAAAAAGGACATATTAGAAAGGTCAACAACTAAACATCTAATCAGTTAAAAGTCTGTAAATCATAAAGTATTTGCAAAATGTAAGAAGAAAGTTAAAATGAGAAAGAGAGCTAAATTTACTTTTCATAATAAACTAGATTTTACTATCTTTCTCAGGAGTGAGGTGACTTGAAATAAATTTCAAAACAGTCCATTCATTTAACATACTCCACATCAGACACTTAAACATGAATTCCAGATTATTTGTTTGTCTTTTTTCTTTGTCCTAGTATAATAATTTACTAGGTTATTTATAGGTATAAGTGCCCAGATTATTTGCATTTGAATCGTGATGTTATGATGATTTTATCTATACTCAAATTAATATATATATATGTATAATACTAAAATAGTAAACACTAATTTTAAATTTCCAACAAAAATGTGATAACTAAAAAAAGTATTTTAAGTTGTTTTCATCTATTCAATTAAACCATATTTATATAACTTAAGTTACTGTTCAGCATTGGAAGGCAAGAGTTAACAGCTGGTTCTATGGTTTTTTCGTCTCGCTTTGGGGGCATTAGGACATTTATATTGGTCAGTTCTTGTGGGACATATAATTCAAGACATTGTTGTTTATCTAACAACCTGAAAATCTGGCTGAGGCATATGTACCAGACCAAGCACTGGAAATTCATGGTCAGGAGCATGTTTATTGAGTAAAGAGCAACCAGTATTGGTTGAATTCAGGAAACCTAGGGAGTGGGTTAGTGAGGCATGTCTGAAGGACCCACATATAAAATGTGATGGCTTCTCTGAATTGATGTTTTCCTCAAACAGGGAGCCTAGTCCTGTATGTCTATGCCGGAGCCAAAGGCAGAATTATACCTAGGATTCTTAAACACTATATGATTTCATATATATATATATATATATACACATATATATATATATAAATATATTATAATACATATTTAAAAAAATATTTCAAGTCTCAAAATATATATAGAACTATTAATTCTGTCTTATTTAAATCCTGTCTTATATATTAATAAATATATATAATATATATTATACATGTGTAATATATAATATATACACATATATATAATATGTATATATATATGTATTTTTTAAGCTAAGTGAGTTTTATTACTTATGGAGTGAAGATGCCTTTTGAATGTAATGTTTGTCATTTTGAAGCCAAATCCATGGATCACTGATGTTAGTTAGTAAAGTGGTTTGTATTGGGTTTTGGTCAAAACCTAATTTGGTTGCCTTTCACTATACTTTTGAACTTTCAGCATTCAGAGTAGAGCAATAAGTGAAAACCTATAAACATAAAAAACTTATTTATACATCATAAATCTGTTGATGCAATGAAAATATTGATTCACTCATTCATATATTCCAACTGGCTTGAAGGTAATACCAGCAGGTATTCTAAAATTTTTAACAATTAGAATATTGGAATTTGTGATATAGCAAAGGGAACAGAGAATAGTGAAAGAAAGATATTTCAAGTCTCAAAATACATATAGAACTATTAATTCTGTTTTATTTAAATCCTATAATTTTGTTGTCAGGAGGTCTGGACTTACTGGACTATATCTAATAGGTTTGGCATAATAAAGTGAAACTCTTGAGTCACTGTCAAATCTTGCAGTTACCAAATATACCCAATGGCCCAAAGGTGCAGAACATTCAAATGCTTGGTTTTTTGATAAAATTTCATAAGTGGCCACTTGATGACGCTTAGCTAGAGTACTTTCCTTTCATAAGTGTGTGATCACTAAATACATGACATATTCATAAACTTTTGATGAAAGTTTACAAGTCAGTTAATGTAATGATCCATAGTCATAACCATCTAAAATTTTCAGTTGAATCATCTAAAGTTGTTACAACTAAAAACTACTTTTGTATCTTCTACATATTCCCCCCCCCCCTCGGGAGACATTTCACAAGCAAGATGGCAAACATCCATGATGGATACCTATCTAAAACTGCATTTCTTAAAAGAGTCACTTTTTGACCATTAGATGAGCATTCAAACTTGCAAAAATTTCATGTAACAAATAAATCAAAAGTTAATTAGTTTTATATTTACTATATGCCAAGCACTCTTTTTTGGGGTGATTTTTAAGTTGCCGGGGCATCATAGATTCCTACTGCATCTCCAGCACAATCCTGTTTCTTAATTATGTGCAATGCATAATTTCACCCAACGTAACTGCACCAATGTAATATACTCATAACTGCTTTCCCATTCATCTTAGTACTGTCAAAATGAAATGATTTTCTAAAATTTTTTTACTCTGAGAATTGCTTGTTTTTCATAAAAAATATTTTAGCTGAATAATTACTATGATATAAATATGTTGCATGTATTTTAATGTATGATCTAAGTGTCTTAACCGTAATTAGTGTCACTTGATTGAATTAATTTAATACAATATTTAAAAACAACTTTCTGTCAGATGCTGTGCTATGAATTGAAAATGTACAAATAAACACCATACAGAAGAAATCACGTAATGGATATCATATAAACTATTTAATGCTTAACCCTGCACTGGTAATCTTCATTTGATATTTTCTAACAACTCTTTTTTTTTAACAAACATATTTTTCTGTATTGTGTCAGATGGTTGTGTATGAATGTTAGTGGTAATGATAGTCTCATCAGGTTTTGCACTTCTTTTTCTCTACAAATTTCAGTAAGAAAAACTGTCTCCAAAATTGAAGGCGCATGTTAACTATTGTTAAGTTTTCAAAAACATTTTTCAAGCATATGCATTTTTAGCAGAGTAAGAAATGAATTATGTTGGTTTGTCTGATTGGATTATCTGTAGTTTGTGTGGTAAAAGCACTAAAAAATATGACAGTCACATTTGTTCTGAAATATAGATATATAACAATGTCATGGAAAAGAAATATATTTCAGGGATTTATTCTCCAATCAATACACAATGGAATAAGGGACATAAATCCCCAGATATCAATGGAAAAATAGATATAATATTAGCTGAAAGATACAGCTAAGGAAAAAAAGGCATTTGCACAGATAGAGAGTGGCTTCCTTATTTTTCTGCAGCGCTGTGTAAGGGTAGTATATATTGTGTAAGACAGGAGAAACAAAACATAAATCTGGATCTAAAACTTTGGTTTGAATGCTCAAAAGGACATGTGCTCTCTATTCACATTAGTGATCCCAGGATTGATAGAAACTGAAGCATTTGGATAAGGAAAAGAAACATACTGAAGTATACATGATATGTCTGATAGTGCAGTTTTTTAAAAAATATATATATTGAAACAATTTCCCATGTATATTTTCCATGAAGAACTGTAGTGTTGTTAATATGAAATTCTTATCAATTGAAGAAACTCCCTGTAAATTCCTACACAACTTAGACCTACTTATCCTTAATGTATATTATATATGGATCACATAGGAACGCTGTTTTCTACTTTAGCTTTTATTTAGATTTCTAGGTTTGAGTATGTGACTCTAAGGTCTTTTAAGGCAAGGCTGTTTTTTTGTGCTTCATTGAATCCCTGGCTATTAAGCCACAGCTGGGCACAGGTAAAAAATTTTTTAAAAAGTCTTAGCAATGTGTTTAATAAAAATTATAAAGCTCTCAATTGATAAGGAAATTGAAAAACAGAAAATGTCTATTGAGTATCACTCATTGTTTTGAATTCTGTACACATGTTATATCATCTATCAGGTAGCTGTTATAAAATTGAAGTGAATAATTGAAAAAGGTAACAGGTAAGATGGGAAGCAGAGAACATTGTAGAGCATCTAATTAATGAGCAATCATTACCAAGAACTTATTCTATATTTTCTAATAGAATTGTGGTAAAATTATTTATTTTCATACCATGGAATTAGTAGTAATTTTGAATTTACTAAAATTTCCATTTGATGTAGAGATTAGGGATGTGGTTACAGATTGAGATTGCAGTTCTCACAGGAGACTTCAAAAAAAAAACTTTGGCTAATTTAAAAAAGTAATGGAGAGAAAAGTAAATCCAAAATGGTATTGAGACAAAAAAAATGTACCCAATATAGCTAGTAAATTTTAAAATATTTTTGTCAGCCAGGGACCTTCCATAGATAATTGTTTTCTGTTGTATGTTGAAGGGCTCAAAACAATGGCCTACCACAAAATCTCAGGATCTTGGTGGCATGGGATCTTGGTGGCAGGAGAAGTTGATTTTTTTAATTGATCTGATTTTAGTGGTACATCATTGATATATATTAAATACATTTATTTCAGTGATAAGAATGACTTTCTCCATGCTATCCTTCCAGAAATAGTGAAATATAATAAAGTAACATAAACCATATTCCAGAAAATGTATCAATTTGAAAATGTGCATACATTTGCTTTGAGGTATTAGCTTTCTAGTTGATTAAAAATATCCTTATGCCTTTTCAAGTTACATAAAACAATGTCAGTCTTTATAGTTGTTCATTTCTTTTCCAATGGTATTGGAACTATTGTTAACCAGAGTAATAAAACAGAAGCTCTCTAGGCTCTCATTGAAGAACATAGTCTCAACATGCTTGAATCTCATCAAAACTGTAAGACAATTATTATTTCTGAAAAGCATATAAGAGCATGCTATTCTCTCACTTCCTTAAGTAATTCAGGTTCTATCATTAGATCAAGTCAGATCAGTGCAACTCAAATATTTTGACCTGACAGAAGAGGATTTAAAAGGTATATCGTAGGATTATACAGGCCTCTTTAAGCTTGGATTAGGTCAGGCAGATTCTATTGTTACTCTTATACATACACAATGGTTCATTGTGGCAACACAAGGACTAGATATGTTGGACCCAAAAGCCAGAATTTAGACATGGCAAACATGACCAGTACTGGGAGCCAATTATGGCATGAGGGAGACAAATAACCTCCAGACAGAGGGATGGGATAAATATGGAAAGAAAGTTCTGAGTAGTGCCCTTGTTATCTTATAAAGACATGCTCCAAATGGACTTTGCACTAAAAAAACAAAACAAAACAAAAAAAATACCGACATTTTATAATCATTTACTTTGTGTGCTATGATTATATTATTAGTTTTATGTATTTCTTTTATATTGGTTTTATATTTACCTTGAGATGGACTTCCCATTCTCCAGAGTTGTGAGCAAAAATGTTTACTGTCTAAACCAATTGGTCTATGGTATTTTGTTATAGCGGCCCAAATGGACTAAGACACCGCATCTCATCTATGTATCTAAATGACTTACTCCACCCCAACTTAGCATTTAAAAATCTATAATTACCTAGACATATTTTTATAACTGCAATTGTTTTATTACTAGTTCACAATAAGTAGACTAATGCCTGCCTATTTAGAAATATTTCAGCAACTAAAAATATCAATCCTAATTTAATAAATTTTTCTTATAATTTCTAGCACAGAGATGTAGTGAAATAATGGATAATGTTTAAAGTATGCATAGTATAAATTATATTAAAATGAAGGTGTCCCATTTCTGCATTTAATTTGAAATTGGAATAACGATACTAATAAGTCAACATTTCCAAACTCCATTCCTATAAAGGCACTAGTCTGTCTAGATAAGAACCACATGAGAAGCTTGTTAAACATTTAAATTCCAAACATACATCCTTAAATATTCAGACTTAAGTCTGAACAAGGCCTATACCTCTGTCAATTTAGAGTGGGCAACCACTTTTTTAGGCTACCAATTGTTTTTTGTTCTTTCTTTTCATTTTCTCCTGTTAATATGATATCTATATGTACCCTGAAGTACTTTCAACTTCGTTGTGTTTTTTTTTTAATTTCTAAAAAGCAAGAACCATAGGACATGGTAATCTTGGTGTTTAAAAAGTAGTTAATACATCAAGCAGTAATCACTAAAACTACTAAAATCATTGCAGTAGAACTAACCGAAATCTTTAAATGATATTAGATTTGTTCAAATACATAGTTTCAATCTGTATATTCTTTGCTTTGCATTGCAATATATGGATTATTGCTTTTAATATAGAATATAATATTACGAAGTTAGCATCTTAACTTTCACTTATCTGAAGCTCTGCTGTTCACAATCACTCTCATCATTCCAGCAAAATAGTACTTTGGCTAAAATAATAAAATATTAATCGACAATAATTGTATTATATAAGGAAGGTGGGGCATGAGAAAAATGTTTTGTATTTGATTAACTTGCTATTCTCCAATTATGTTAGATAATAAAACATGTGCAATAAATTTGTCAAAATATGTAAGAATGAATCTAGATACAGAAGACGAGGTTTAGTCTTAATCTAATAATCTGGCAATGTGCTAGCTTATTAGTTTTGAAAGCTTCTTACCT
Organism: Rhinolophus sinicus; assembly: GCF_057876585.1. Classification (NCBI taxonomy): domain Eukaryota; kingdom Metazoa; phylum Chordata; class Mammalia; order Chiroptera; family Rhinolophidae; genus Rhinolophus; species Rhinolophus sinicus. The sequence continues at coordinate 195,161,233 of NC_142501.1, forward strand.
CCCTGACTTTCATTTTCTCATCTGTACAATGCCACAATTATTTCCTGATATCTCTTATTGATTGTTCATAAAATATATCTAGGTAATTATAGATTTTTAAATGCTAAGTTAGGGTGGAGTTAAGTCATTTAGATACATAAATGAGATGCGGTGTCTTAGTCCATTTGGGCTGCTATAATAAAATGTTCAAAAAATGTTTTTGAAATACAAATACTAACTATCAATAGTATTGTAGGTAAAATATATACAGGTAATATGATTGGTTAATATGTACAGTGTAGCCATCATAAGCATAACTTCTAATTATAGAATAGTCAGAGAAAATAAATTCCAATTAGCAAATAAAATAATTCTATACATTTAATGAAAAATAATTTTTCAATATTAGTATAATATTTGGTTTCTAATTACTTTGTAAGTAGGACATCATTTCAAGGATTTAATTAAAATATTATTAATATTGAATACACTCACATTTTAGTTACTTGAGACATAATACTAATTGCTAGCTTAATTAAATTATGTATGCTTTACCTTCCTTATACAACTTAGATTTCATATAAAAGTTTGTTTTTTTATGAAAATTAGCTCTTTTAAAACTGAATCATATTGAAAATTAGCATGTATTTTATGTAAAAATTAAAATAACTTTTTCATGAGAAATTTTATGGCAATTTCCCATGAGAAAACATATTTTATCTCAGCACATTTTTTTGGATCAAACCATTATATATGTTAAAATAGCCATAAGACATTGAATTTTAGAAAAAAACAAAACAAAATATTCATGTGTGTTTCATTGCTGCCTACGAGAAGCCTTTAATTAGTGTCTACTAATTAGTTTGAAATTAGGTATCTATTTTTTTTTTTAATTATGGGTAAATTCATCCTGTTGATTTTTCAGATTTTTGTTTTTTCTTGTTTTATTTCCTCAGTCTATTTCTGAATTCTATTTAAATATAATATGCAGCTTCTCAGTTAGTCCTTCATGTTTCCTAACTTTTAACGCATTATTTCCCCTCATCATTTGTCTTTTTTAAATTTATTTACACAACAAATACTTCCTGTGTGTCTTAGGTAGGGCTTGTAGTACAATAGACAAAAAAATATGGAAATCTCCTTTTTCATGGAATTTTTATACTATCAGGGAAATGGAATAAACATAAGAAAATTAAATCACATACGTAGACATTTATTAGTAGTATGGGGAAAAAAAATGAGAATAGGGGATCAAGAGGACTGTAAAGCTGTGGCAATGGTTGAAATTATAATCAGGGTGGTCAGGGAAGACTAGTTAAGAAGTTGTCCATTAACTACTAAGGTCTTGAAGGACGTAGGGAGTTAACCATATGGGTATCTAAAGGTGAAAGCATTCCAGTCAAAGGAGAAAGTCAGCAGAAAGACCCTTAGTTGGTAGAATGCCTGGTTTGCAGAAAGAACAGCAATGATGATAGAGTACTTGAAATAGTCCCAGCAAGGAGGAGAGTAGTAGACATAAAGTCAAAGAGGCCAGAATCATGGAGGGCCATGTTGGTTATTGTAGGGATTTTGTTTTTTGCTTGGCATTAAATATGATGTTATTGAAAGGCTTTGTGTAGTTGGGTAATGTGGCCTAACATTATGTTTAAAAAGTATCACTGTTAGCTATGTTGAGAGTAACTGTAAGCAGCCGGTATTGGAAGAAGGACACAAGTTGGGAGGCTATTGCAATGGTCGAAGTAAGAGATAACGATGGCAAATTTGGAATGATCACAGTGGAAGTAAGAGATGATGTTGGTTCAAACTGAAGTCATAGCAGTTGAGTAAAGATAAGTGGCTGCATTCTGAAGCTATTCAGAGAGAAGCAATCAAATTTCCTAATGGAGTATCTGGAGGTCATACAAGAAAGGGACTAATCAAAGATGAAATCAAGGTTTTGGTCAGCCAAGTTGAAGGATGGAGATGCTATTTACTAAGATGGAGCAACTGTAAAGGCAGTAATTTTTAGGCTAAAGATCAGATTAGTTTTGGACATGGTAAATTTGAGATGTCTCAGACATTCAAATGGAGACTTGGGGTAGACATTTATATACATACCTCTGAAGTCGCAGGCAGAGGTCTTGGATGGAGATATAAATTTAAGAGTAATTGCATACATATGAATATTATTAAAAGTCACCAAGCTACATTATTTCAATATGTGAGTGAATATAGTTGATAAGAAAATAGTCCCTGAAAATGAGTGCTGAAGCATTCCAATATTAACAGACTTTGGAAAGTGGAGTGAAAAGCAAGGGAAATTGAGAAATAACAGTAACAGTGGACAATAAACATGAGCCTGCTCTCCTGGAAGCCAAATAAAGAGAATATGCCTAAGAAGAAAGAAGGATTAGTTTATATCAAACACAACTGATGGATCGAATAAAATGAGGAAAGATAATAAACCACTGTTTTAGCTATGTGGCTATTATTTGTGAATTGGGCAATAATGTTTTTGTAGAATGGTTAGGGCTGAAAGCCTGAATGAAATGGGTTTAAAAAAGTAATGGAGAGATAAAATCGAAAAAAAAATAAAAATACAGGCAATTATTTTGAGAAGCAATATAGAACAGAGAATTGCAGAGAAAGCTGGTGGGAAAAATAGGGTTGAGAAATGGTTTTGCAGTGTGTCAATTTGTAAATGAATGTGCAAGAAACTCTCTGAGAGCTCAGGTAGGAAATTATTAGATTTGCAAAAATCTTCTGAAGTTTGCTTTTATATCTGTATTTTTTCACTACCAACTTCTGTGGTTTATTTAGTTAAGTAGCTCCTAAGCATATACTTTATCTGGTCCGCTTTCTATTTTGTCCAAACTCTCACAGTATTAGGATTTGGGTGTTGCTTTTGTTATTTTATAGCCCTGTTGCTCATATAGTCCCTTATGCAAGAAAACAAACAAACAAATAAACAAACAAACAAACAAACAAAAAACAGTCCTCCATTAGCTGTGTTATCTACTTCTCTGAAGTAACCCGTTTTATTCTGTTCTCTAAAATTTGATGCCTGTTGATCCATTTTAATCTCAAATTATCACTCATTATTGTGACTAAATTAAGATCTGAGCTCAGAAATATGAATCCAATAACACCTAGTTTATAAAATATTCACCACTGTCCAATGAGCAGCTGAGGATATGGTGGAGAATGCTTTGTGTTCCAGATTTCTTAAGATTAGTTTTTGTTTTGTTTTTTTTAAAACATTTGAGTCTCCATAAACACTATGTTAAAATATGTAATACATCTATATTAAATAAATGTATCAATGTATGAAAAGTGTGAAACCTTAGAAAAAACCTCTATGGGGGTGGTTAAAATGAACTATTTCAATAAAAATCATCTATTTAAAGTACAGCTTTGGTTCCTTTAAGCCAGATGTTGTACAGTGTATTTATATACCTTGGCTTGGCCATAGACACATGTGCTTGGCCTATCACTTTTCAAAAATAAATTAAATGATTATACAACATTTTAAAAGTACAATGTGTATGAAATTTAGATGTCTGACATCTCTAGAACAATTGGAATATTTTTCAATACTAAGACCACATATCTCCACATCATCTTGACAATCTCCTAACTAGAAGGAAGTGATTTCTTTGCTGCAGTTCCTTGCTTCTCTAATTGACTTTAAACTCTAATATCTGCATAAAGTCACTTTCTGTCCTCTAGCCATTTAAAATTGAGTTCGGAGTATCGCAGTAAATGTTTAACAACAAGTATAAAAGAGTGGCAAAACATATAGCTTAAGAAGTAGAATGAGAAACCAATCACTTCCCACATAGTTATTTCAAAATCACAGACACCTACAATGACAACTACCAGTGACATTGCATCAGGTTTGCGTTAGCTGCCAGGTGAGTACAAGTCATTGTGACACCATGATCTAGACTACAAATTTTGATTGATGTATATGTCTGTGTGAGGCAGGATTAATTTTACGCAAATTTAGGTTAGTGAGAAGTGGGTAGGAAAAAGCATCTCGTATGATATCAACTGAGAAAAGTTAATAAGTGAGCCCCAAAACAGGGGGATTTATCCAAAGGGACACAAAACAACATCCATAATATGTGGTAAATCCACTCTTGGTTTAGGTTGCAGGTTGCTCAATGCAAAAGAGCCAGAGAAAATCCAGGTGAGATAATGGACATTTATCATCATGGTCCAAGCAACTGATCCAGAGTTGAAGTCAACAACCCTTGGAAAATTTCTCAGTGAATCAGGAAAGAAAGCAACCTTTTAATCTGGCAAAATATGTGGAAAATCATGGTGAATTTCAATAGAATAGGATTATGCCAGACCCTGGATACTGGATTGCACCTCAGATTGGGGACAAAGGAGACCCAGGAACCAACACAGAAATCTTCCAGTGAGCATACGGAACCGGTCCTTAGCTTGGAAAGGGCTTAATGTAGCTACCTAAAACATAGCTTATTATAAGAAAACATAACAAAAGTCCTTAATAACTGAAAATTCTAAATACTTAACATATAAAATTAAGTTCAATTACAATCATACAAAATGAGATGATGAACAAAAAATGTGTAGTTTTTTTATACCCCCAAATATATGCTGGGTTTGATTCCACCCGATATAGTCATAAAAAAAAATAGTTATCAGAATTATACAAACACTTTCAAGGATTTTATACAAAGATGTTCTGAGCTGTAAAAGCAAGCCAATGTAAATATTGAATCATGAAATGCACAAGAGACTTCTGTGTTTAGTTGCTAAATGCCAGACCATGACTTATACTCTCTTTTTCTTGTAGTTTTTAGTACTCTAATTAGAAAAACAGGCGCTTGTCTTCTTGAACTATGTCTGTATATAGGTTTTCTTAGATATCACACTTGTTTTCATTCTAAGCATATACAATGGCAAGTTTAAACCACCAAAGCAGTTTTCAGTGGACTAGAACATATAGATTTAAAAAGTCTTTGGTTTTAAATGTTTCTGTCAGGTTAATGAATTAGTGCAATAAAATCATAGTGAAAATACCTGCCTGTGAAAAGGAAGTAATACAAAACCAATGGGGAAGAAAATATGTACGAGACAAACTGTAAATTTTCTGAATGAAAATTAGTCTGTCCAATATAAGCAATGTTTAGATGGTTTCATTACAAGATATGTTGGCACAATATTGCTGATCTATGCATTTATCTTGCTTACATGCTTGTTTACATGTAAATACTTTTATGGAGAGAAAAATTCATTCAATATCACTTTATCAATTCTCAAAATACCAAACAATGATACCTTTTAGATTAAACATACTCCAAATTAGGAGAATGCACCTAGAAATTCAACAATGGCAAAAATAAAATTTATTCACTTTTTAATAATTTCAAATAGCAATGGGGTTCGATCTATTAGGTAGGTGCAAAAGTAATTGCAGTTTAAAAGGTTAAAAATAATTGCAAATCCACAATTACTTTTGCACCAACCTAACATATAAAGTGATAGAATAATTTCACATTTCTGCATAGACATAGATACCATAGAAAATAGATTGGCTTATTAAAATTTATGACTAAATAAAATTGTAATAGAATTCAAATTCCTGAAAGGAAGAGAACATCTTTTAGTGATTTCTATTTAACTTACTGTTTAAGTTTAACACAGACTTCTCCGGGTCATAAACTAACTTACAACCTTACTACTGTGACAGAAATGAAATATATACTTTAATAATATGCTGGATAGATAGCCATGTCAATTGTCTCATGTTGAAATTATAAGTCCTTCTTAATGCCTTAAATAAGAGAATGAGAGACTGAGAGATTGAGACTGACATACTAAACATTGAGCTTTGGATTTCCCTGTATGCGCTGGATCTCCCTGTATACTTTCTTTTTAAAGACAAGAAGTTTATTATTTCTAACGTTTTGCTTTCATGAAACAATTCCACTTGTAACAATATTCTTCCATAGAATACCATTAAAGTGATATTGATAATACCTTGCAGAGGATATTAGATACTGGTTAGTGATTTTTGTTTGTTTGTTTGTTTGTTTTCCAATCATCTTTATTTCTCCATTTCTATTCCTTTCTGCAATGTCTTAAAGGAAAAAAAAAATTCTGAAAATAGAACTGTTGGAAGCAAATATTCTATTCTGATTTTCTTTACATGGCCTTTCCCCTTTGTTAGTATGTTGCACAAAGTTGTGGTTCTATTTTTATTGTTGTTTTTAGCCAGTCTTTATAAATATTTATGCACCTTGACTTCACTGTTTCCAAGACTTATATAGGACATTTATGCTGATAAACCTGTTGTGCCCAATTTAATATAATATTAAGTAGGTCTTTGAGAGAACTAAGATCTCAGTCTATTTTCTTTTTTATTAGTTACAGGTGCACAAAACAATGTAATAGACCCCTCACAAAGTGGTAACCCCTCTCTCCCAGTCTACTACCCCTCTGACATCGTATATAGCTGTTACAGTTCCACTGACTCTGTTCTTTATGCTGTACTCCACATCCTATGACTAACATATAATATATATATAAAACGATGTCAAATATAATTATATATATACAATTATATATATAATTATATATATATATAGATAGATAGATAGATAGATAGATAGATAGATAGATAGATAGATAGATAGATAGATGTATGTATAATGGTATTTGACATTCATTATTATTCAGCTTCAGCTTCAGGTATACAATGCAGTGGTCAGGCATCTACACTGCCCATGAAGTGGTCTCCCTAATAAGACAAGTGTCCATTGGATCCCTACAAAATCTTTACAACATTATTGATTATATTCCCCAAACTGTCTTTCATATCTCCAGAGCAATCTTGTGGTTACTGATTGTGCTTTCTAATCCCCTCACCTTCTCCCTCATCCCCACCCCCTCCCATCTAACAATTGTCAGTTTTTTTCTCTGTATATCTCTGAGTCAGTCTATGTTCTTGATTGCTCCAAAAAACCAACAAACCACAATAATGATTTTAGTAAGAAATTTTCATAAATAAAAATTGAGAAATCAAAGTGGCTTGTACTAAGACTTGTGACTTACACTTTAGCAAAGTCGAAATGTGAAAAATAAAACCATCATTTCTGCATAGTCCATAAACTAATGGCCTAATAAAAGTATAGTCAATTTTATAAAATCCCTGCTGTGCAACAAGAACAATACCAAAAACTAAGATATAGCTTATGAAACATATTACAGAACAATTTGCCTGAAGGGCCAAAATGGAAAACTCGGTCACAAGGAATATTCTTCAATGAGAGGATTAAATGTTTTTAATGATTCTATGTTTCACATATTAATTTATAAATAAAAAATACTGACACGGTGATCCCAAAATACATTTGGAAGTAAAAGTAGACAAAACTAACCCAAATATTTGGAAAAAGGTGAATGTTCAACTTTTGTTTTCTATTAGCTCTGCTAGTAATGAAATGGTTTTATCTGAACAAGAAATCACGGAGTTCATATATCGAAGGTTTACCCCAACTTATATATTTGGAATATGACCAAAAAAGGCCAAACATCAGTTTTCTAAAAGAGGTAATTCAATATACTCATATAGTTTTAAGAAAATTGATTAGTTATTTGAAAAAGGAAACATTTACATATTTATTCCCTACAATGCAATAAAATAGATTTCAGCTATATTAAATTGTTAAATGCAGCAAAAGAAAAGAAGTGAAAATCAATTTGATTTTTTTTATTATTATTATGAGAAAATCTTACTAACAATAAAAAAGAAAATGCCACAAAGGGAAATTTTGATCAATTTGGTGATGAAAAATTTGAACTTCTGATCCTCATATAACATTATAAACAATATTAAAATGCAAACACACATGATCAGACTAGTAGAATGCTTTTTGAAAACAGGGTGTACAAGAGGTTGATATTATTAAAGTATTAAGTACTTGATTTCTGAACAGGAAACAATTGGTTATTTCAAACTGAAAAGGTAAGGGGGCATTATAAAGAATTAATTATAAAATATTACAAAAACATTTTACCTCACTACTAAGAAAATTAATGGATAGCAAAAAAAGAAAGAAAGAAAAAAGAAAAATAAGAGAAAAGAAAAAAAAGGCAACCTTATAGTTTTGATGAGAAAACAACATAGTACAACTTTCATATATTCACACACCATTGCTCAGGTATTATACTTTAAAATGATGTTTCCTGAGGAAATAATGAGTTTAGCACAAATATACGTATAAAATACATACATTCCAAACAGTAGTGGTACTGTAAATAGGTTTTGGTATAGACTTTTAAATTACATTGTAATAGAATATTTAATTCTGTGGGAATTATGCTCCTTGCTCATAATACCATATGAAATGACAATGTAGGAAAAAAGTAAATTATATATAGTATATATTGTATATTATATGTATATATTACAATATATAATTATTGAAGTGTTTCATCTTTAGATCTCTAGGTAGTGAGTTCTGACAAATGTGAAGCTTCTAGCTTTCTAATTATACATTATATTTGTACATATTATACAATTAATAATTAGATATAGATCTGAAAGACACAGCCAAATTAGCAAATTAGCATCTGATATGAGATGGTCACGCACCTAAACGTCAAAGACAACATATCTGTTTTGAGCTAGCTGAGTTTGAAGCAATGAAAATTTCTTGCTTTTTTCTATGTTCACTGAACTGTGTCAGGTAGTGAGTTGCACCATCACAGACATGCAAAGTCCTCCCTTTTATTGAAGAGATGAAGTGAACAAAGACAGGATAAAATGATAACAGTATAAGGCTGCAAAATACATAGATGTAGTATATGAAATCTGAAAATAAAATGTTAAAAGATGCTAGAGCAGCCTTTGGAAGGGTTAAGTGAAAAACTGTTGGAATACAGCGGTAAAACAAACGGAAGCACAGTTATATAGAGAATAATAGCATTAGAAAACAGAAAATGCAGATATATATTTTATTCCCCAGAAGATTAGATTTTTGGTTAACTGATTCCTCTTTTTTATGCTGTGTTTAATTCTACCAAGGAGTCAAAGGAAATAAAAATTATAATTTTAATGAATGATGGGTACTGTGATGACCACCAGCCTTTCTGCAGAGGAAGGCTTTCCCTGGGGAGAGTGAGAGAAAGAAACACAGGATTTTATTAGAAAATAGAGAGAGAAGAGCAAGAGTCAGAGACACCTATTCAGGTCTTGCAAAATGAACTGTCTAGGCTCTAGGCATAAGGTCACCAGGAAAACAATTGTACTATTAGACATAGTTATGGAGGACAGAATATGCAAAAATAACTCCAACTCAGAATCATTAAGAAGTACCTATTAATTAAATGGAAAGACTAAAATAAATGCAAGAGCCAGAGACCACAGTTCTTAAAGGTTAGAAAATTTAGTGCTTTGCAAATGTTAAGGGAAATTAGAAAGTAACACAGGTTCTGAGGTAAGTTGTGGTTATAATGAGTCTAAAGCAATGTGGAAACCCCAAGTCAAATGGACGTATGAGTGCCCGTTGCTCAGAAAGAGCTTAATGAAACGATGCATAAACCTTGACAGTATATTCTCGCTCCCCTGCTTCTAACCAATCAGGAGTGACTTCTGGAAACAACTGTTCTGTGGAATAAAAACAAGCTCTTGGCTGGCTCATTACTGAGCCATGAGAGCAGTGTCATGTAGGTCTCAGTGCCAAAAAAAAAAAAGAAAAAAAAAAAAAGAAAGAAATCCATTAGAAACAAGTCAGAAGACAGTTGCACATAGTCATGCTGTGTAGTTATGGCCCTGTAGTTAAAAACATTCCCAAAATAACTGCATCTTAAAAGTCACCAAGAAATAAATAATGTCGAATGCTTTTCATGTTAAAACTAACTCTTTGTACTCTGTAATGATGTTATTGCTGACATCTGTGAAGACTTACAAAAAAATAAGATGTTTAATGTCAACTTGTCAAATATAATAATATTCTCTCTGTCCTTTAACACTTCTTCGAGAACATGCTTGCTTTCATTTATTTTTTGAAATTATTATTTTTCATGGCAGTTATTCTAAATAAATAAAGGAAAGCCAACACAAATCAGTTTTTGAAATGTTTTCTGGCCCACTAGAGGAAAAAATAATCCAAGTAACATTTTCAGAGACAATATCTGTTAAAACATAATTAATCTGCAGTGTTTCAAGACCCCTCCCGGGAAACTTACTAGCTAAGGGAAGATATGACCCAGTTGAAGTGTAGTGTCCTATAGACCTTGATAGGTATGAAGCTGCCTTTTATTTATTTACATTTAAACTTTTTATTTTGAAGCGATTTTTAGATTTACAGAAATGTTGTGAAGAAAATACAAAGAGTTTCTGTAAACACTTGCCCAGTTTCTCCCATCAACATCTTACATTGCTCTGGTACATGTGTCAAAACTGAGACTGACGTTAGCTTATTAACTATTAACTAAACTCCAGTCTTTACTTGGATTTCATCACTTTTTCCATGGATGATCTTTTTCTGTCTCTTGATATATTTCAGGTTTCTTAATCCCTTTGGGCTGCGATAACAAAAATACCATATACTGGGTGACTTAAACAGCATTTATTTCTCAAAGCTTGGTATGCTGGGGAGTCCAAGGTCAAGGTGCCAACCGATTCTGTGTCTGATGAGGTTTTGTTTCCTGGTTCATAGATGTCTGTCTTCTGGTGTGTCCTCACATGGCAACAGGGCCAAGGGAGTTCTCAGCATTCTCTTTTGTAAGGGCACCAACCCCGTGCCTGGGACTCCACCCTGTGACCTAATCAGTTCCCAAAGGCCCCATCTGCAAATGCCATCACATTGTGGACTAGGTTTTGCCATATTTTTGAAAACCCCAGTATGCAGTCTGTAGCACCGGGTTCTACTTTCATTCAGTCCTCGTGTCTCCCCAGGCCCCTCTGGTCTGTGATAGCTCCTCAGTCTTTCCTTGTTTTTCATGACCTTGACAGTCTTAAAGAGTACTGCCTAGGAATTCTTTAGGATATTCCCTGAAGTTTGTCTAGTACATATATATTTTTCTTATTAGATTCAATTTATGGGGTTTTGAAAAGAATACCATAGAATGGAAGGGTCCTTGTCATCACATCATATCGGGAGGCAGGTGATATCCACATGACATCACTGCTGATGTTCATCTTCATCACTTGTCTAGGGTAGTATTTTTCAGGTTTCTCCACTATACATTTATCAATTTCCCTTTTCCTATCCTATATTTTGAAAGCTAGTCACTATACCTAGTGTACCCTCCGGGGTATGGGGTTGTAATTGGGAAATCAACCCCAATTCTTGGAGGGAGTATCTGCACGTCTATATTTTTGGAATTCTTCTGTAAGAAAATTATGTTCATTTGTTTATTTGATCATTTATTTATATCAGTATGGAGTTGTATAACATTGTTTTATGTAGATCTATAATCCAATATTATATTTATTTTGTTGCTCAAATTGTTCCAATTTTGGTCATTGAGAACACTTTCAATTTGGCTCCTATACCTCTTTGACATGCCCTCATTTTCTGTTGTTTTTTTGTTTGTTTGTTTTTCTTAAAGCACATTTTTAATGGTTCTCTAAGATACTCCAGCCATGTCTTGAATTTTCCCTCCCTCAAGCCCTAAAATCAGCCATTAATCCAAAGCACACTAGTTCTTTGTATTAGAGAAGATCATTCAGAAATTAAGATCTGGGTGCTGGGCGTGCTCCTTGCTACTGAGGTATCCTTGTTTCTAGGCCCTCCAAGTAGACAGCGCTAGAGAATATACGTATATTAACATATGTATACACAGATATCTATAATTGTTTCTATAGCTACCTATTTCTGCGTGTGTATAACTAATGATGTGTTCACACTGATATCTCAGGCTCTAACCCAGTGCCACAACGTTCATTCTATCCTTCATTTCTTCTTTATCTGAATTTCCTTCTCTGCAAATGAGAAACCTGATTACCATCCACTCTCCATTTACTTAATTATACACCACTATGTCCCCCCATACATGTAAAGCAATTTCAGAATTGCTGTATGTAACTAGAGCTACTTTTTTGTTTATTTGTTTTTGATTAGTTTTGTTTTGCTTTGTTTTAGAGAGTATGCAATTCTATATATGCTTAAAATTCTTCTGAGGCTTCCCATTATCTTAAAGAAAAGTCTGAATTTCTTGACATAGCTTAGAAAAGAGTCCTAGCTAATCTAACCTTCTCTATTTTGCAGCTTCATCTGAAACTTTTCCTCCTATTTTGTTTCATAACTCAAGCCACACATGACTTTTCAACCTCCATTATGTTCTTTTCTCTCTTAGAGCTTCACAACTGGTATAACTTTCTCCTATTGTGTGACAGCAGGCGTGTGTTTTGTTTTGCTTTTTAATATTATATTCACAGTGCCTAGGAAAATGCCCGGCATACAATATACTGGAACAAATATTTGTTAATAAGTAAATGAATTATTTTTATGTACCTGATATTCTCTGGGCCATATTCCTTCTATTGCCATTTTACCTGGGTAAATCATACTCAACATAAAATTCAATGCTGAAAAATTAACTTCCTCAAAAAATCTTTCTTAAACTATGCCTGACCACACTGGTTTGCTTTTCTTTATTATATGCTCTTTGAGACCCAACCTGTGTTTTTCTTCAACTCATTCCTGATGATAGTGACTACAGTGTTAATCTTTATTTGTCTTTATTTCCCAATCAGATGTAAATGAAGCTTCAGGACTGTGTTTTCCTCAGGCTTGTCTTGGTCCTCAGTGAGGCTATACTGACTTGTCTAGACTAGCATCCCAATAGGTATGTTATTTGTTGAATGAACAGAGGAATGAATTGAAGAGGGGAACGATTATAGATGGAATACTCATATGCACAGGCAATGGAACAACTGTGGAGATTAAGGGCAGTGTTCTCTGTGGACTCTTAATCTGGTATCTTTGGTGGAGGGAAAGTCACTCTGAGGTACTTCAGGGAACCAGGTATAAATTGGCTGTGAAAATGTCATTAACTCGTTGATGCAATGAGAATACCATTAAACAAGTAATCTTGTGGTTCCAGAGCACAACTTTTCAAACAATTCAGTGGAAATTTGCAACAGATCTGAGAAATCTTTTCTAAAATACCTACGTGTTGATTTGTGGAGGAAAATAAAAACCCTTATATAATTGAAGTTTGCAAGAGTATGTAATTTCTTATTTTATACTTTTTACCCTTATCTCTCTTACATATAAATCCTCTGAAAACCAAAACATCTAAATCTGTATAGCTTACTTTCTTTATAAATGTGACTTTATTATTCATTCTCTTCATCATCGTGACTTTACTACACTGGGAGACCCTTGCCGGGGTGGGGGATGGGGGAGTGGCAAATAAGTTTATTATTTTGTTAGGAACTAGGAACTAATGCAAGACCCATACACTTCTCAATAGTATCAAAGGACAGTTTACAGCCCAAAACTCTGATGTCCTGGCCTTAAATTCCTCACCTTACCATACCTTGGAATCCTACACTGTTACATTATGATCCTTTTAGAATCCTAAAACAAACCCCTGCATTAATGCGTCATCTGAAAGCAGATTTCAAAGTTTCATAAGTATCTTAAATTTGCTCTCACTAAGACTTTATGGAGGAGGTTGCTTTTAATTTTCACTTACTTTGCAGAGAATTCTAACAATAACATGTATTAAAATTTTATTTTAAAAAATAAAACCAAATGACTATCAGTCAATAAATATCAACCATGGAAGAAGTGAATGAAGTAGCAAACTATTAATTAAGTGCCCAATACACTTACAATAGTACAATAAATACCACTGTCCTTGCCTCCTAGGAGCTTGTGTTACAAATCATGTATCACAATGTCCCTGTCAAGCCCAGTGTCATATCTATGCCTTATAGTTAGTTAAAGCATTAACCAAAGGTCTAGGATCATGGGTTTTCTTCCTGTCCCGTCTTTAACTTCCTCTGTAGCTTTGATAAAGTAAATTCATTTTTCAGCTTCCCCGTGTGAAATGAGAGGGATGAATTAGATCATCGGTTTTCCAGTTGTTTCTACAGAGACATACATTTCAAGGGCACTTTGATAGGGGGGTAATGAGTCCAGTAAGAGGAACCCCTCACTCCCCAGTGCCTCAAGCAGAGCAGCTCTGCTTTTTTCCTTTTTATTGTTTTGGACTTCTAAGATAGTTTTCATTTAAACAAACCAATCAGTACATTAAACAAAAAATAAAGCAAACAAACAAACAAGCAAAATGCAACATCCCATTTTTCTCATATAGTTTGGAATGTGACAAGCAGTAAACTTCAAGTTCAATAGTTAAAATATTTCTCAATAATAATATAATAATTATGATGTATTTTGTTCAATCCTTGTAATATTCTAGGCAACTAAATGTATAATCTGATTTTATTTTGTGTAGAATATTGAAAGACAGGTATTATTATCATGCTTTTTACAGAAAAGGGAATTGAATGCCACAGGCTTTGATTTCCAATTATCTAATTATCCAATTCCCTAACATTTTTGAGAGTTTACTTGTGGCAGGTGCTTGTTATGTGTGTTTAGATTCCATCCTCACAATACCCTCCCTATAGCTATGTATATAGTAAAGCCTCAGAACTGGAATTGGAGTTCAGAGTGGCTGACAGCAAAGCCGATGCTTCATTAATGCTAATGATGATAGTAAAACTGAAAATAACGATATAGCTTACCTTGACTTGGAAAGACACCCTTGCAAAACACTGTATATCAATGATTTTATCTAATTTCACAGTACAATGTTTTAGACTCTTCAATTACTCCCCACTTAAAGATGAGAAAACTGACATTTAAACTAGTTAAGTGATCTGTCTATGTGTGAGATCAGAGGACTAATAAGGAGCAGAGCTGAGATTTAATCCTAAAATGTCTGAGACCAGAGCCTTCATTTAAGCCATATACCATCCTGCTTAATTTATTGCTGCACTGCCTCCCAATAAAATAAAAAGGTAGTTAAAAGTAATGGAACTGAGGGCTACTACTCCCTGACTTCAAGACATACCGTAAAGCTACCATAATGAAGACAGTGAGATATTGGTGAAAGAATACAAAAATTGATCAATGGAACAGAGTGGAGAGCCCAGAAAGAGACACATACAAATATAGTCAACTGATCTTTAACAAAGAAGCTAAGGCAATACAATGGAACAAAGAAAGGAGTCTTTTCAACAAATGGTACTGGAACAACTGGACTTCCACATGCAAAAACCAAACAAACAAACAAACGAACAAACAAAAGAATCTAGATACAGTCCATACACACTTCCAAAAATTAGTTCAAAGTGGGTCACAGACTAAAATGTAAAATTCCAAGCCACCAAACTCCCAGAAGATGATGTAGGAGAAAGTCTACATTATTTTGGGTTCGGAGATGACTTTTTCCATACCACATCAAAGGCAAGATCCATGAAAGAAATAATTAAGAAGATGGACTTCATTAAAATTAAAACCTCTGCTCTGTGAAAGACCCTGTTAAAAGAATGAAAAGCTACAAACTGTGAGAAAAGCTGGCAAAAGACATGTTGTATAAAGGATTGTAATCGG
Source organism: Rhinolophus sinicus (assembly GCF_057876585.1). Lineage (NCBI taxonomy): Eukaryota > Metazoa > Chordata > Mammalia > Chiroptera > Rhinolophidae > Rhinolophus > Rhinolophus sinicus. The sequence goes on from NC_142501.1 coordinate 195,176,808, forward strand.
AAATATACAAAGAACTTTTAAATTTAAATAATAAGAAAACAGACACCCTAATTGAAAAATGGGCCAAAGTCCTTAAAAAACACCTAAACAAAGATATACAGATGACAAATAGCATATGAAAAGATATTTCTCATCATATAATAGGAAGGAAATACAAATTGAAACAATGAATAACATATTACCTATATTTATACAATTTGTATAAATGTAGAACTGTGTTTCTGAACTCATGCAACTAGAAATATTTGTACAATTATTGCTCAAGTACGTTAATTAACTTAGGGATTTTCAATGTTTCTCTTGGTTGAGATTCACACCAACAAAGATTAAATATTATTTCTGTATCATAATGCTCTTTACTGAAACTGAGATACAGAAAAAATATTATAAAAATTTAAATAAACAAATTACTATGTAGTTTTAGAATAATACTAAAAAACTAACAATTAAGTATCACTAGACACCTATTAGAATGGCCCAAATCCAGAACACTGACAACACCAAATGCTGGTGAGGATGTGGAGCAAAAAGAACTCTCATTCATTGCTTGTCAGAAAGCAAAACGGTCCAGACACTTTGGAAGAATGTTTGGCAGTATCTTATACAACTAAATATTCTTTTACTGTAGGATTCTGCAGTTACACTGCTTGGTATTTATCCAAAGGAATTGGAAACTTCTGTTTTGTACATCCGCACAAAAACCTGCACACAGATGTTTATAGAAAACTTATTCTTAATTGCCAAAACTTGGAAGCAGCTAAGATGTCCTTCAGTAGGTGAACGGATAAAGAAGCTATGGTACATCCAGACAATGGAATGTTATTCAGCACTAAAAAGAAATAAGCTATCAAATGGTGAGAAGACATAGATGAACCTTAAATGCATATTACTAAGCAAAAGAAGCCAATCCGAAAAACCGGTCTACAGTGTGATTCGAACTATATATGACACTCAGGAAAAAGCAAAACTATGGAGACAGTAAAAAGATCAGTAGTCACTGGGGTTTATGGGGGAGGAATGAATAGGCAAAAGAACTCAGAGGATTTTTCCGGCAGTGAAACTACTTCGTATGATACTCAATGGTGAATACATGTCATTATGCATTTATCCAAACCTATAGAATGTAGAACATCAACAGTCAACTCTCATTTAAACTATGGACTTGGGTGATTATGTATCAATGTAAGTTTGTCATTTGTAACGAATGTGCCCCTCTGGTAGGGGATGCTGATATCAGAGGAGGCTATCCTTGTGTGAAAGTAAGGAATATATGAGACATTTCTGTACCTGTTGCTCAATATTTCTGTAAGTCTATAACAGCTCTAAAAATGAGGTCGATAAAGAAAAAAAAAGTAAATCATCAACATCACTAATCATCAGGGAAATGTGAATCAAAGCCCAAATGAGATATTATCTCGCACCTGTTAGAATGGCTAGAGCCCATTCTAACCATTCTAGAATTGACAAGAGCTAACAAGTGTTGGTGAGGATGTGGCAAAAGGGGAACCCTCATGAACTGTTGATGGGATTGTAAATTGGTGCAGCCACTATGGAGAACATTATAGCGGTTCCTAAAAAATAAAAATAAAAATGAAACTACCATATTACCCAGATATTCCACTTGTGGGTATATATCCAAAGGAAACAAAATCATTATCTCAAAGAGATAAGTTCAATCTTATGTTCACTTCTGTATTATGTACAATAGCCAAAACATGGATGCAACCTAATTGTCCATCAGTGGATGACTGGATAAGGAAGATATGTGGTGCATGCGTACACACACACACACACACACACACACACACACATGGAAATTATTCAGTCATAAGAAAAGGAAATTCTGCCATTTGTGACAATATGAATGAGCCTCGAGGACACTGTGCTAAGCAAAATAAATCTGAGAAATCCAAATACCATATGACCTCAGTTATATATGGAGTCTAAGAAAAACAAACCCATAAATTAGGAGAACAGATTGGTGGTTGCCAGATACAGGGAGTGGATGTTAAAGGTGGTCAAAGTTATTTTATAAACTTTCAGTGATAAAATACGTAAGTTCTGGAATGTAATGTTTATCTGTATATATATATTATATACATTATATATATATGTATATATGTATATGTATACACATATGTATACACATATGTATACACATATGTACATATATATATGTAATTTCTTACTGAAATATCTGTGGTTAAACAAAGGACAGTTGGATGAAAGGAACATTGGGGGAAAAAATGGTAAGGGAGCAAACTTTCAGCTTAATTTTATGTCTTGGGTTCTGTTTCTGCCTTACTCAAAGCAGCAAGAAGTCCCTGTTAGGCCTTGCTTGCTCCCCACAGAAAGAGTTTAAAACAAAGAGTTGGATCAGCTCAACCTTAGATCAATAGTCATAAACTCATTGCACACAATGATTCCCCTTTACTAGGCTTAAAAACACTATCCATTGTGCACCATCAGAATTCCTGTGTTTGCTGATTTTCTTGACCAGTTTTATATACAATGATTTTTATTATAAATGAAGGTTAAAACAAAACAAAACAAAACTCCAAAATTATGAATGTAGTCTTGTGAACTATCTATCACTAAGGCTTAAACGATTAGGTTGGTGCAAAAGTAATTGCAGTTTTTGCAATTATTTTTAACCCTTTAAACCGCAATTACTTTTGCACCAACCTAATAGATTGTTTCCATCAAGTCTGTTGTAAGAGGGCACTTTTTGCCATGTCAGACAGATAGTGGCCTATATTTTAAGATTTGGCATTGTCTTCTGGACTGTGAATTGTTCTAGACCTCTTGTAAATACATTCGCCTTCTCTTGTTCCTAATCACCCCTATCATTTAACTAATTTTCTTCTTATTTGTAGCTTGAGTTACTATTGTATAAACCACAGGAAATTTGCTTTATAAGATATAAGAAGCCTTGAGACTGAAAATTATTATAATAGTTAGTTGAATAAAAAGCATTAAAAATCCAAATTGCATTTTGCACACAGAAATTTGTTTTGTTCAGATTACTTTTCTACATTTATCAAACCATGCTTGCTTACAAATCTTCTCATAAAACCACAGTACATTTTGTTTTTATTCTCTCAAATTGGAAGACAAAATTAAAATTTACAGAAGTATGAAAAATGAATTGTTGAAAAATTCAAGTTACCAAATTTCTACAATATATGTAACAAATACATACATTTTCTCTCTATGGGTAACACACAGTTTGGAGAGGCATTAGTATTAATAAGTGCAAGAGATTTGCATATTATATAAACAGCTTTGCATATGGACCATAATACCTAACACACCGTATAAAAATTTCCACAGATGCATCTTTCTCCTCTAAAATATGTGTAGAACTTTCTAACATGTACCAAAAACATTCCAGCAATATTGCTTATTGTAGTAAAACCCAGGCATATTTATTCACATAACCTACAATGCAGAATTTATGCAATCAATTAAATCCCCTGAAAGTTGAACTCCACCAAAAGTTCCAAAGACAACTCGTTTAAAAGTACTGTTGGGAATGAGAATTAAATAAACTTTTTAGCTTCATATATTTAAAACAATAATGGCATGTTTTTGTAAGAAAAAATGCTATAAAGATTAAAACTCTTTTCTTCTATCTGGTGTGTTGGGGAGGCATGAATACAGAGTCACTTATTCTTCCCTTTGTTTATTTTTTTGGCCAGTAGCCAGTTAAGGCTGTAACTCTAGCCTGTGAAAATTGGTTGAGTAAATGGAGACAATGAACCAGGTGCAGTGGCTGAAGATTAGCGAGGCTGAAATTATAGAGTTAGTGAGGTGTGATTCTATTGTTGCGGCGGGCAGCATCAACTCCTATGGCAGGGAGGCGGGAAGTGGCAAGAAATACCACATTAATCAAAATACGTTTCCTGTACATATGCATGTTGGTTTGTATCTCAAATGTCTGTTCATGTGTTAGGTATACCTATATGGACAGCTATGTAAAGATTTTGTTTGTTTTTATCAGAGGTGTTGGATCATATTTGTCTTTCTTGTTCTATCTCACCACATCTGCTTGCCCACTGATGGGCAAATTTGAGAAAAATTTGGGGGGGTTTTAATAAAAAGAAGATCAGGAGGACATATATGTAAATTTAATCTCAGGGTCACTTAAAAAAATGTTCTGTCACTGGAGCCTTATACTTTTACTACATCATTAGCTACAATTGCTCTGCCTATTTTAAAAATCATCTCAAGATGATTTGATGTATTTTGTTCTCTGAATATGTAGAGCCTAAAAATAATAGATTATATGACGCTTACAAACAAACTTTTGGCATTAACATGGTCTCAATGCTCTGCAGAAATAAGCGCTGTTATATTGGATTTATGATCTCCTGTTCTTAGTATTTCAGATCATGTAAAATTCCTAACACTTATCAAGGAACTTCAAACATATTTTCTTGGCAAATTGTAAGGTTTGGCATTCGTCCTTCCTTATGTGTGACACTGAGACATTTCTTTATAAAGTTTACAAGAAAATAAATCTATTTTTCTATAAAAAACAATAATAGAGAAGCAGAAGGACAAATTACTTAGAAATTCTGAAATATTAAACAATAATTCTTCTGTATGCGGCTATTCAATGTATTAAATCATTGTTAAACAACTCTAAGCAATTATCAAACCTGATATAGTCTCTGAAACCTTTCAGTTTAGAAGGTTTCTCAATACTGTTGTCATTTAAACCAGGATGAACTATTTCACCAACCCAAACTGTGTCCTTTCTAGAAACCAACGACTTATTCTATCCTGTTTAGGTAGACACAAATTCAGTTAGGTACATGAAATAGATCACAGAATTGCAATGAAGCCTAGAGAATCAGTCTTAGAAAAGTCTAGGAGGCCAGAAGAAATAACTCATTTATACTTCTCCTTAGAAGCAACATCACCATCTTTGGATATGGTAATGCAAATTCCTGAGAACAAGATTTCCTCACTAAGAATTTTGCCAGTGAGGCTTACTGTAATCAAATAATTGCCATTCACACTCTGCCACTCTCATCAAAGTGGTCTAGGAATGGCCTCCTAGTTCCTATTTTACATCATATTTCAAATGGGTGATTTCTCCTAGCAGAGACTAAGATGTTTATTTATATTATATATTCAAATGCAAGGGCTTCCAGGAAATTGTGATTTGGTTGTACTCAGAGTGACCACAAACTTGCCAAATGCCTGACACATGTATTAAACTTTTCTAAAACACCACCAATTTACTTGTTTAATTTAGTATTTCAACACTGGTGATTTTAGTATTCTAACTAAAAACTTGAACTAGAATAGATTGTGAATTATGTGAATATATACATATTATACCTAAGTTTTAAAATTTACTAAAATTAAGGGAGAAGGTAAAGGAGGAGAAAAGGTCGAAAGAACACTACAATGATAAATAGAGTAGGCATTAACTCATTGCCTTTCTTTTTTTATTATTATTATTAGTTTTAAGTACACAAAACAATGTTAATAGTTACACATTTATCATCTCATTGCCTTTCTAAACACCACAGTGATCGATGTACTCTGCAGGGCCAAGATAGCCATACATTAGGCCCTCAGAATCATGCAAAGTCCAGGATGCTACAAGAAAGCAAAGACCTATACCTCCATTATTTCTCTATCCTGTCAGCCATCTCCTCTTCCCACTTGTGAGACTAATATCCGTCTGACTCCAAGCCAGGCACCAGCCTCCTGCACTCCGCCACTAGAATCAATTCAAACCTTCCCTTTTCTCTTTTCTAACCCCACAGTAAGCATTTGGGATAAGAACTGTCTTTCAAGACTTATAAATGAAACTAGTTAAAGGATTGCCACTTTCCACTGCAGAGGAAGGACTTCTGCTTGAAGTTGTCTCGATTTTGTAAACATATATTTCATGCCATATTTTATCGATATTGATCAACTTGATCAATATCATATTTGGTCATCTACCTATCTTTCTTTAAGGATACTAATGTCTATTAACCAACACTACATATCCTGGTGGGCCAAGGCACCATAATCTCTGTTCAGGCCTTGCCTCTAATTCATGTGCAATGTTATAGGTCTGCTGCCATTTCAAAATGACAGAGTACCCATTTCATGTACTAACCTTCTATCATTAACGCTAATCTCCATGGGCACTTACCACCAGTTCCTCAAAGATGCCAGTGAGCACCAACCTCTTGCCTCGCCCCCCCCACCCCCCCATCACTAGCATATTACTTTTTCCTGTAATGCACATGGTGTCCTCTGGTCTCTACTGTAGATAGCTGCATGAGAGGGAATAAATTCTCGTCGTGGGTTTCATATATATTTATATATATATATAATCCCATTCTAAAGTCTTCATCTGCTTGAGCCTTATACATTCTAACTGAATGCCATGTCAAGGAAGTTCTCGTCTCTCTGTCTCGTTTATCATAATCTGACTTTACATCAAACTTTGAGAAACTATCTCAGGAAAATATTAGTACTTATACAGGTATCTTTAAAAAAACACACACACCTTTATATTTAGAGAGATGATTTAGTGCACCCTGTTATGTATGTTTTGTTAGCCGTCCTCATATCTTCCCTAACCTCATAATGACCAAACAATGTCATTAACCACTCCAGGTATACTTACCTACCTAGAAGGTAGGTGCTATTCTGACTAATATCTACCAATCAGCCCACTTTACTAGGTAGCTCATGCGATGCTTACAGTACATAGTTATATCTTCTCAGAGCAAGGGTTGTATCTTATATCTTGGGTTATGATAAGATCTGGCCCTTATTTTTTTATTTATTTTTTTTATATATTTTTTAACACAGAGGCAATAAAGAATGCAGGCGACTATCTTGAAACCCTCAAGAAGATCCCTTAACACTTACCTTAGGTGAGGCCTTTGTACAGTCTCAAGGAAAAGATGTACCACTTTCTTTAGGAACATAGAAGAAAATAAATTTCCCCACCCTAGAGGATTCAGGAAAATCTGAGGGTCAAAGTTTCAGGCTCATTTATAAAAATGCCCCATCCTAGGTCTCACCTTCCCAGGCATTTTCTCCCCTTTGACTTAGGAAACATATCAAGGCTGGATATAGATTGTACATTGAGGCATTGCTATCATTGCTCAGGTCTTCAGCTTGATTTACTGCAGCAGCAGGATATGTGAGTCTCCTTAAAAGCTGCTGTAGAGGCCTTTTGGCTTTCACAGCTTTCCCTAAGCTAACAGTTGTAGTCCCTGTGACTAGAATTTTCGTTTTACAAAACTTCAAATGGAGTTATAAAAGAGCCAGGCCATTCAACAATTGTTGTAATTATTATTACCCTCATACTGTTCAAGCAGCAAAGTCAGAGCACATTCTGGTGCTTGATGATCCACTGTTCCTTACACCAATTAACCACAGTTGGAAAGCATAGCATTTATGTTGTACTATGTGCAGGAGAAATAAGAACACTAATTATCATAAGCTATGTGGTTCTTCTAGTTACCAGGCTAATGAGTATTCTAGGTCCAAGAATCCATCCTGAATATCTACTTAGGACCCCTCTTGGAGGTCACTGTCATACTCAGACTCATCAGAAAGCAGTACGAGGGAGATTCTGGGGCAATATAATCTCAAAGATGGGAGTTAAAGTGCAAGAGCAGGAACCAGCAAGAACCAATATTAAGGTTTCACTATCAAGATGGCTGCAAGTAATTGAGATGGGTTACTTGATATTTTGGGGTTGTCCACAAAAACGTATACAAATTATATCTCAGAACTGGCACCTTGGAATAATTTATTCATTTTATCCTATCTCATTGGTTTGAGAAAATGGATGAAAAAGATAGCCCTAACATCTGGTATCTTTTTTTTTTTTTTTTTTTTTTCGCCAACTAGCTATAATGCTCTCTTACTTAACATAATTTTTTCTGCATAATATCAACATCAGACAAGTACTCTCCTTGACCATAATAGAACAAGAGAAAAGCAAGAACACTACAAAATATGCTTAAAGAGTGATAAAAATACAAAATATATTTTATTAGCACAAAAACATGACCAAACATGCCCTTCTCATAGCTTCTTTTCCAGTGATAACCCTAGCCCTGCTCTGTTCCTCCTGCATTCAATGTTAAAAACATAAATAATATACATATATATCTATATATATATAGATATATACCAAAATATCAAATCTTCAAATTGTCCCTGACTTCTTAGAGAACTCAATTCGCAGCAGTGTATACTTCTTTGAACATCCTGCCCAATCTCCTATATTAGTCTATAATCAATTTTAGGGTTTTCCAGAAAAATTGAACCAGTAAAGTAATATATATATATATTATAATTTATAATTATAATATATAATTATATTTGTAATTATATATAATATATATTACATATAACATATATAATATATATTATATATATAATGTAATATATACATATACATACACACATATATATCAAGTTGACACATAAAATTAAAAATACTATACCCTCCTAACAACTCTTACTGGCAAGGTACCACATTTTCCATTGTATTCAGTCTTCTTTGCTACCAGAGCTTATTAAATCTAACTTTGTCCATAGATGTGTTCCCTACGGTCTTTGGTTGGTAGGCCTAAACAGGGGAATCATTCACACTTCTGAACTGCGTATGGTTAGGAACGAAGTTGGTTCCTGTGGGGGAACTCAACAATGCACTCCAGGACAGGAAGCATTAAGACATGGAGTATGCCTGTATGAATCTTTCCAGAACCCATAAAAGGATACTACTGCAATATTAGAGATGTACTAGAGATACAGTGCCAAATGGATTCGATGTAATATATAGGATGCCTCTAATACGATAGTTATCAAAACAAAGTAGGACAATACTTCATTTGTAGTACAATGTGAAATGTTCTCTTGAAGCCTATCAACATTTATGTTTCTGAAACATATTGAGAAAATATATTAAGATGATGGGGATTAGTTAAAATGATTACACAGTGAACATTTCAAAATTACGACTGTTGTATTTTACATATTTTGTGAACAGGTTAAACGCACATATCAAATACATTTTATGCACTCATTTTTGAATTGGAAATTTGATTATAAGTTTAGGTAAACATACACTTAGAACTGACTGATCTCTTCTCTGAAATTATCTCAATAAATTGGAAAAGAAATGAATTTAAACTGCAATAGCCAGAATGGTCCTCAGGAGGAGAGGTGAGCATTGAGATAAACATTTAAGGTTTTAAAGATGATACGAAATAACTGAAATTGTTCTCCAATAAGATTGGTTGCTGAAATAGACTTTAGGGATTTGTGTACCTCTATTGTCCTGTGAGTTCCAGACACATCACATTTTCCTTCCATAGGTTTCCCTTGAGATCTGCACTAATATTTAAGTGAAATATCTGTCCTATAGATTTTATTTTCTGGGAAAACAGCAACACTCTTTTAACCAGGATCCGTATACATAGTTGGACCTTTACAAAATTCTCTTCTTATGACAAAATGAGCAGAATTGTTTCCTTTTCCTATGGCAATAAATATAATGCTTTTCTCTATAATTTTAATTTTTCATTTCCATAAAAATTGTAAGACCAGGCATAATAATTTTAAATGTGCACTGTTACTTATCACTATAATATGCTTTTCATTAATTTCAGGAGAAAAGTTTTCTTCAGATTGCACCACATAATTGAAGTAAAAATTACATTTAATCTCAGATTTAAGTCAAATTATTTTACTGTCTTTATTCATTCATTCATGTATTCCTTTATTCACTCAGTAAATATTTATTGAAAATTTCTGTGCCAGGCACCATGCCAGTTACTTGAGAACAATTGTAAATATGATAAACTCAAACCCTGTTCTCATGAGGTTTACAATTTAATACCAATCATGCTTAAGGATCTCATAGTAAATATGAAAAAGGCTTTGAGTAATGGGCTGACCTTTAGAAGATATTGAAAGGCAATTTCAATATTGTCTCGAAGCACTTAGGCATTTTCTTATGCAGATTGGCAAAGGAAGACTTCCTCATCAAGCAAAGCAGGTATTTGGTAATAGATAGTCTAAAACAATGTTTCCCTGCCATTAGTACTTTGTTTTTTCACTTGGCAAACACTGAAAAGGAATGAGAATGTACAGTTGGAATGCAGCTAAAAACAACATGGGTATTTCTGTTTTTATAAATCTCAGTCACTTAATAGTTTATCAAACCCATAACATCTTTATTTAAGCAACAGCATTATGGTCTGCTGTGAGGAAATTCTGAGAGCTGAATTTGAAAGAAGCTGGGAAACCAGCTGATGAAAAAAACACTCTCCATATGTTTAATACCAAGAACTACAAATGAGAGGCCACTTTTCTCTTTCTTACATGTATGCAAATCCTAATACTGCTAAGAAGTACAAACAATAAAAGGGTATTTCCTAATCTATAGTTCTTTTGAAGCAAATTTTTCCAGTCAATTAGTACAATTCTGTAAATGGAGGTTGTACTTTAACAAATAAAGGAATAAATACACAAAATGTGAAAGCTTATTCACTGGGACAATTAATGATTAGGTCATATGCAGAATAATAGGTAGGTAAGAAATTACCTGAAATCTACTAACAAATGAAATTCCAAATTTGGATAATTGAAGCCCATGTGACAATGAAAGACAAAATATGATAGACTGATAATTATCATGTACTTTCATATCTAGTTTGGGTTATATTGTTGTTTGTTGTAATTATAATTCTAGAAATAAATGAAGAAACAAACCGAAAAGCTGTTTTTGATTATATTTCTCTGAAAATTAATGCTTTGGAGACAGTAACCCAATAATTCAATAACTTTTTTTTCTAACTAATTATTTGTAGGGATATAGATCTGCATATATGCACGTGTCACTAAGGAAATTTTACAGTGATAACTTTATTGCAAATGTGATAATGTGTAAACAAGAATGAAAGCATGGGAGATCTCAAATTTTATGTTACAATATTTCACTTATAAATATTTTCCTCAATTTTTAATAGTTGCCAAATAGCTCCCGTGTTTCCCCGAAAATAAGACCTAGCCAGATCATCAGCTCTAATGCATCTTTTGGAGCAAAAATTAATATAAGACCCAGTCTTATTTTAATATAATGTAAGACTGGGTATAATATAATGTAATATAATATAATACAATACAATACAATACAATACAATACAATACAATACAATACAATACAATACAATACAATACAATATAATATAGGGTATAATATAATATAATACTGGGTCTTATATTAATTTTTGTCCCAAAAGATGCATTACAGCTGATGGTCCGGCTAGGTCTAATTTTTGGGGAAACACGGCTATATATTTTCTTTGAACAGTACTGTAAAGTAATCTATACTGACTACCATGAAACGCATACATATAATATTAGTGTATACGATGGCATATCTTTAATAGAAAACAGATTAGTGATTGCCAGGGATAAGGAGTGTTGGGGAGTATTGACCACAAAACAGAGTGAGAGAAACTTTGAGTGACAGTGTCCTGACTGTGGTCATGATTATATAATCCTATGCTTTTTTTTCTAAACTCTCAAGATTGTATAACATGAAATAACAAATTTTGCCGTATGTGAATAAAAAAAGGAATACAATGAATATAGATGGGTTCGTTCTACAGGCCAGTCATGTAATAGGCAAGAATTTTCACAACATAAAATCTCACTGAGCTCCTGGGTGGATCAGTTGGTTGGAGCGTGGGCTTTCAACCACAAGGTTGCTGGTTCAGCTCCCGCAAGGGATGGTGGGCTGTGCCCTCTGCAACTAACAATGGCAACTAGACCTGGTGCTTAGCTGCACCCTCCACAACTAAAATTGAAAGGGGAACTCGACTTGGAAAAGTCCTGGAAGTACACACTGTTCCCCAATAAAGTCCTGTTCCCCTTTGCCAATTAAAAAAAAAAAAAAAATCTCTATTTTCCACACTTTATTATTTACATTTAATCGTTTATATTTTTAGTTATCAAAATTAATGAACATATAAGTTTTACAAAGAATTGTTGGAAATATTTTATTTCTATATTTGAAATTATGCTTACCTTGTAGAAAATTTTTAAAAATTAAAATTTTAACAAATTTTTATTATTTATGTTTTCTGAGAACAGTGGTAACAATTATGAAGCATCTTCAAAAGAATTAACAAAGTTGCCTCGTTTTTATATATCTAGTAACTTCAATAGTTTTCTCTTTGTTACTATAGAAGCAGTAGTCCATGAATTAAAATAGAACTTTCGGGGAGACGTCATCAAAATGGTGGCATGAAGTGAGCCTCTGTAAATCTCCCCTGGAATTTACAACTAATTGAACAACTGTAACTCAACAAAAGACTCCCTGCACAGCAGACAGGCAAGACAAAGAAGCCCACTGCTGAATTCACCTAAAGGTGGGTGAATCGAGTGAGCAGGAGAGGAGGGAAGGGACAAGTGCAGAGACGGAGCCACGAGGGTGCAGGACGTGGACCTAGCTCAGGGCTCCAAGCTCGCTGCATCCTGGAACTACCGCAGCTGTAGAAAAGGGAAGAATTCGGACTGCTAGGGCTCCACTTATGGCCCACAGGGCTGAGGGGACAGCATATAACACGGCTGAACACAATGCTCACAGCAGAGACCTCCGAGAAAAGATAGAGGGAAGAAGGCTGAAAACAGTGGTTTAAGCCCTCACTGCCGAGCAGAGAACAGAAGCCTTAGGCACTGAGACTAGCCGCCCCCTCCCTACCCTCCCAGAGCTCGCCCCACCCCCATCACTAATTAACAAAACCAGAAATGAAAAAGGGAAAGTTATCATGGACACCACAGAAATACAAAGGATCATCCATGAATACTATCAAGGACTATATGCCACCAAATTCAATAACCTAGAAGAAATGGACAAGTTCTTTGAAACATATAGCCTTCCTAGACTGAACCATGAAGAACTGGAAAATATAAACAGACCGATCACCAGTAACAAAATTGAATCAGTCATCCGAAACCTTCCCAAAAGCAAAAGTCCTGGACCAGATGGCTTCACTAGTGAATTCTACAAAACCTTCAAAGAGGATATACCAATCCTGCTCAAACTCTTCCAAGAAATTGAAGAAGTGACAGTACTTCCTAACTCATTTTATGAGGCCAACATTACCCTGATACCAAAACCTGGTAAGGACAACACAAAAAAGAAAACTACAGACCAATATCTCTGATGAATACCGATGCAAAATTCCTAAACAAAATTCTAGCAAATCGAATACAGCAATGCATTAAAAAGATTATTCATCAAGTGGGGTTCATCCAAGTGGGGTTCATCCCCGGGGCACAAGGATGGTTCAACATCTGCAAATCCATCAGTGTGGTAGATCACGTAAACAAAATAAAGGACAAAAACAATGTGATTATATCAATTGATGCAGAAAAAGCATTTGACAAGATACAACATGCATTTATGATTAAAATACTTAATAAAATAGGTATAGAAGGAAAATACCTTAACATAATAAAGACCATATATGACAAACCCTCAGCTAATCTCATAATTAATGGTGAAAAACTGAAGCCCTTATCTCTACGTTCAGGAACAGGACAGGGCTGTCCCCTATCACCTCTGCTTTTCAACATATTGTTGGAAGCTTTGCCAGAGCAATCAGGCAAGAGAAAGAAATAAAAGGTATCCAAATTGAGAATGAAGAAGTTAAATTGTCACTCTTTCCAGATGACATGATGCTATATATAGAAAAACCTAAAGACTCCACCAAAAAGCTATTAGAAACACTCAAAGAATACAGTAAAGTTGCTGGCTACAAAATCAACGTACGAAAGTCCATTGCATTCCTATATACTAATAATGAAATCTCAGAAAAAGAAATACAAAAAAAATTCCTTTTGCAATTGCAGCAAAAAGAATAAAATACCAAGGAATATACTTAACCAAGGCTGTGAAAGACCTATATGCTGAAAACTATAAGACATTTTTAAAAGAAATTGAAGAAGACACAAAGAAATGGAAAGACATTCCGTGCTCATGGATTGGAAGAATCAACATAGTTAAAATGGCCATATTACCCAAAGCAATATACAGATTTAATGTAATCTCCATCAAAATCCCAATGGAATTTTTTAAAGAAATAGAACAAATAGCATCAGATTTGTTTGTAACCACAAAAGATCCTGAATAGCCAAAGCAATCTTAAGAAAAAAGAACAATACTGGAGGTATCACACTCCCTGACTTTAGCTTTTACTACAGGGCTACAATAATCAAAACATCATGGTATTGGCAGAAAAACAGACACATAGACCAATGGAATAGAATTGAGAACCCAGAAATAAACCCACATAAGTATGGACAGATAGTTTTTGACAAAGAAGCAAAAAACATACAATGGATTCAACAGCCTCTTCAAGAAATGGTGTTGGGAGAATTGGATAGCCTAGTGTAAAAGAATAAAACTGGACTGCTATCTGTCACCATATACCAAAATTAATTCAAAATAGATCAAAGACTTAAGCATAAAACCTGACACAATAAACTTATGGACCTTGGGTTCAAAGATAATTTTATGAATTTGACTCCAAAGGCAAGTGAAGTAAAAGCTAAAATAAACGAATGGGACTATATGAAACTTAAAAGTTTCTGCACAGCAAAAGAAACCATTGACAAAATAAAGAGGCAACCATATTGCATGGAAGAAGATTTTTGAAAAACAGTGCCTCTGATAATGGGCTAATATCCAAAATATACAAGGAACTCATGAAACTCAGCAACAAAACAACAAACAACCCAATTGAAAAATGGGCAGACGACCTGAAGAGACATTTCTCCAAAGAGGACATGAAAAATGGCAAATAGACATATGAAAAAATGCTCAACATCACTAATCATCAGAGAAATGCAAATAAAAACCACAATGAGATATCATTAACAAGACAAACAACACAAATAATCAACAAGACAAATAGTAACAAGTGTTGGAGAGGTTATGGAGAAAAAGGAACCCTCATACACTGTTGGTGGGAATGCAGACTGGTGCAGCCACTATGGAAGGCAGTGTGGAGTTTCTCAAAAAGTTACGAATAGAATTATCATATGACCCAGCAATCCCTCTCCTGGATATCTACCCAAAAAATCTGAAAACATTTATACATAAAGACACGTGTGCTGCAATGTTAATTGCAGCTTTGTTTACGGTGGCCAAGACATGGAAACAACCAAAATGTCCTTCGATAGATGAATGGATAAAGAAGTTGTGGTATATATACACAATGGAATACTATTCAGTGGTAAGAAAAGATGATATAGGAACATTTGTGACAACATGGATGGATCTTGCGAGTATAATGCTAAGCGAAATAAGACAGACAGAAAAAGCAGAGAGCAATATGATTTCACTGATATGTGGTATATAAACCAAAACCAACAAAAGAACAAGACAAACAAATGAGAATCAAAAACTCATAGACACAGACAATAGTTTAGTGGTTACCAGAGGGTAAAGGGGGTGGGGGGTGGGGGGTCGGAGATGAGGGGAAGGGGGATCAAATATATGGTGATGGAAGGAGAACTGACTCTGGGTGGTGAACACACAATGGGATTTATAGATGATGTAATACAGAATTGTAACCAAGAATAAAGGGTTTAAACTCCAATGTCAGAGAATTTTAGCTTAACTCTTTCATATTTAACTTCAATAAGTTCACAATCTGACAAAGGTCCTAAGCTAGAGAACTCTCTCTCCCTAGCATGAATTGTCTCGCAAGACCTGCAAGATTAGTAAAATATTTTACTTCACTTTTTCATCTCAATCCTATGGCCTGCTGTATTATCCAAGTAGTCAACAAATATTCAACATAGGCAAAATGGTATAAAATTAGTAAATATTCTAGAAATCATTATGTCATATCAGCTCATACAGGCTTCACAGAGTGTGCTAATTCTTCATTTTCCTAGTGGAGTCTTTCTGCTTATTAAAACAAACAAACAAAAACAAAACAAAACAAAAAAAGCCTCTTATTTCGGCCAGGGCAAGACCTGGAAATAGCTATGAAAGAAATAAATCTCACCTCAAGCTGGACCAGGTTCTTCCTTCATTGGTATTTTAACCTATCCTCCTGGCTTCTGCAGTTTTCCAATGTATTTACATATATAATTTTTAAATGTATCCCTTTAATTGTAGTTGTTTAGCAGAATTGACAATGTGTTGCTACCTACTGTGAGTTACTAGAAAACGGATTCTACCCATTCTTCTGTGTGTTGTTTTGTACTTGATTTTAACTTTGGCAACTTGGATACGGGTTTTTAGGATCTAAGAACAGATGGATTGCTCCAGGTTAGGGTGGCTTTGTCAGAAGTCTATAGGTTGAACATTTGTATACACAGTGTACAGTATTTTCAACATCACTGCAAGTCTTAATAAAGGTAAAGGGTACAGTAAATACAGGTACGACTCAGCCAAATGCAGCCTTAATAACTTGACATAGTTATAGGTAGCTTCACATTGAAACAAGCAAGCATAAATTATCTAATAAGACATGATTGATACAGTAGTTTTTAATCTAGTGACATATAATTTATATAGGGCAAATATACTTTTATAAACAAAATAGAAATTAACAAAAGGATTTGCTTTATAGCAAAATTAATGTAATATGCCTATAGTCTATCTTAAGGATAATCTTAGAATTCTAAAATATTTCAAAATTAAAAAACATTTCTGACTTTGATTGAATACATATCAACCATAGCATCACAACTATAAAACAAATATGTTAAAATGAGAAGTAAAAATAAAAAGAAAAATGTAATTTGAAATAGAAATTAATAAAAATAGAAAATGGAAAAATATAGGAAACTTGGGTAATAGTAAAACCGATTACATTATGACAGTATTGAAAGAAACAACGCATTGAAAATTTGATGAAGGAAAAATAAATTGGAAAACTAATTATGCAATGTTATAAAAAGAAAGTGGAAAACAAAAAAAATATATAAAAAGATGAAAACAAGGTTAAATAAATACATTTCAATTTAATTCAAATAATGTGAAAAAATTAATGATTGTATGTTTCCCAGAAAATTTGCATTGCCAAAAATACCTGGAGTCATGAACCTCAACAGAATATTCATTCAGAGATAACTACTTAAATGTAAAAGACACTAATATAGCCAGATAATTCTATATCTCAAGTTTAACAAAACTTTAGATGCTATGTGAATCCTATAGTATTATTTTTGCTATTACAGACAATAGAAAGAGACTAAAACTCCTCACCAAATATTGTATCACTCGTAATTCCAAAAGCTGTTAAACACATTAATGATAAATACCATAATCAATTATATCAGTATTTAGTAAAAATGATTTATGAAGAAATTTGATACATATTATCAACATATTTTTGCAGAATTTAACATGAAAAATGTTTAATATTTTAATAAAGTTTTAACATTATGGAGGAAACAGAATGAGAAAGAAAGGACAGGCTACAGTAGAGAGACATGTTCAGTTGCTCTTGGGAATATCCTTGTTCTCTCTTTCTCTCAGACTGAGCTCTGATGTGCTTAGTGGAAGTGGTAAAACTCTCAGAGATGCAAAATGCATGCATGCCTTTCTCCTTTGGAACCCTTGGAGGCAGCACTTCTCACAGAGTTCTCTGTGCCACCATAGAATGGCATGTCTTCTAGGAGTGGGGATGTTGGTGTGCACCAGAGAGGGCCTATCAGAGATCTTCATGTTTACCAAAGACTCAGCACAGAGCGAAAATCAAGTAAATGTTTTCCCTATCCCCACCTATTAACTGAAAAAGGATTGAGAACTCAGTTGAGAGAGGGCCAGTGGACCTGTAGCCATTAGGATGAAGAGGCTGCAAAAGATCTGGTTGGAAGTCAGAGATTCATGAAGTGTGATCATAAAATATGGTGAATATTTAAATTAAAAAATATATATATTACAGTAAAAAACATATTGCCATCAATCCCCCTCAGAAATACGCTCCCTCACTTCGAGCACATGTATCCCATCATTCTTGACACTTTCTGAAGCAGTTCCTGAAGTCCTCTTTTGTAAGTGTCTTTACTTCATCTTCCATATGACAATGCTCTATGTCACACATTGCTTCTGGTATAGCAATTTCTGTCAAATAGAACATTTACAGGGTGTCCTCATCCATGTTATTCACCAGATCTGGCACCATGCGACTTCTGGCTCTTCCCCAAAGTCAAAATGACCATGAAAGGAAAACGTTTTGAATTTGTTCAGAACATCAAGGCAGCCACTACAGTGCAACTAAAACACTCACGAAAGAGGACTTCCAGAACTGCTTCAAAAAGTGGCAGGAATGATGCGATAAGTGTGTTAAAAAATGAGGGGGAGTATTTTGGAAGGGCATTAATGACAACCTGTCTTTTACTGTAATAAGTTTTTTGTTTGTTTGTTTGTTTGTTTTTTGTGTTTTTTTTTTAATTTAAACATTCACTTTATTTTTTTTATCACACCTCGGTCATATACTGACTGAGGAAAAGATTACAGTCCTCAATTAGTGTTTGATGTTGAGTAAATTCAGTCACTTAAACTCATTCCCTCCAGAAAACTAAACATTTGATATGGTTTGAATGTTTGTGTTACCCCCAGAATTTACATGTGGAAATCCTAATGGCCAATGTGATGGTGTTAGGAGATGGGGTTTTGGAGAAGTGATTAGGTCATGAGGGTGGAGCCCTCATGAATGGCATTAGTGCTCTTTATAGAAGAGACTCCATTGAGCCTTCCACCAAGTAAGGATACACGGAGTCAGTCAGTAAGCTGGAAAAGGGCCCTGACCAGTACCTAACCATGATAGCACGCTGATCTAAAACCTCCACCATCCCAAACTGTGAGAAATGAACTTCTGTTGTTTATAAGCCACCCAGTCTGTGTTATTTTTTTATATCAGCCCAAATGAACTAAGACAATATTCAAAACAAATACTAAGTTCAGTATATGAAAAGAGAGGAAGCAATGTGTTGGCACATTTGATTTTGTATTTAGATACAATTTATAAAATTAGCAAAACTAAAAAGAGGTAAATAAACACATGTGGCCTCTTCCAACTTATTCTTTTCTAATTGGTACCCCTGTATGTTTTTTACAAGGTCCTATACTATCTACAATATGATATTTATTCATTCATGTTAAATGCTTGTTCAAAAATCTATGTTTATTTAGCAAAAACTTTGTCATACTTTGTACTAGGAATTATACCCATTTATCAAAATTTCCTATATTTACAAAATAGCTATGTAAATATAGCATAGCTATCCTCATAAATAATTATCATTATCAAGAGGGCACATTTTCTTGGGAGGTCTAGAAATAAACACAGTGTGGTTAATGAAAATAGGTCTACTTTGCCGGGGCTTTTACACAGATGATCAGCTGTGAGCAAATGCACAAAAGTACCCTGAAGAGAGATGTCCAGGTAACTTTCACTTGTATCGCTTTCACATAAATAATAGCAATACCTCACTGGAGCATTGCGACAGTTTCATCCTCAATAAAGGGGGAAAATCGTCTCCTCTGGCTACCTGGCACTCCCAACTCTGACAACTAGTTCCATTTCCCCATAAGGAAACAGACACAGTGAAAGGGAATGCCCCAGAGTTTCAAAATTTGGGAGGCAGAAAGGACAATTGGTAGGGCAAAAATTACAGTGAAGGGTTTGACATGAAAAGTAATTCTGCAGTCAGAATTGCCCTGTGTCCCTTGGCTCATTAACGATGGCTCCAGTACTTTAGAGCCATACTGTCTTGTGTCGCAGTAAGCTCCTGCATTTAAAGACATTATCCTAAAACTTTCTGAAAGACCTAGACCTGACCTAGTCCTCACCATCTGAGTAGTAAATCATGCCAACTTTGTGTCCTCTTGTTTCAGATCAGGCAGTGTAATTAAAAATGAGTCACACTTTGGGAACCGCAGAAAGACACCTTTTCTTGAGATTCAGGGACAGTGCTATTTCTGGTAGATTCCAATGGTCTAATTCATTCAAATGTCCAATAATATCTCAGCGGGGACAGTGCCTAGGGTGATATCCTGAAGTTTTTGTCTCTCAAAACTCTTGCCTGAAATAAAAGAAGCTACAGAAATGAATTGCCCAGTCCTTCAATACAACAAAAGGAAAATAAGTTTCTTCCAGCAGTTAAGGATGGTGCCATTGCGATCTATCCACTCTAACTATTCTCCCTCCTTGTGTTGAATAGACTATGCTCAATTGTATAGGAAGGTCAGCATGAAAACCTAAACTATAGAAAAAGAACACTATAAACTCTCCTGCAATGTGTACATTTGCATAGATACACCTCTGCCTCCTTTGTGTGTGGGTGTGCACGTGTGTATATCATATAGCTATATAAAATAAGTATTAAATGCATAATTATAATACATCAGAAGCACACAGTTCATTTGTTGAACACGCATTTCCCAAAATGTTTACAACTGATTCTTTTTGGAAGGACTTAACCAAACAATAATACTGAGACTGATGGGCACTCATTAAACTATAACATGGCTGAAAAAACAACAACCCCAAATAAAGAGATTCTCAAGAACACAAAGAAAGCCAGTGTATTGATGCCTGCATTCAATTACCATGCTGTAAAGCATTCATTTCTTTGGAAGAACTTATTATTTTTCAAAATAATGCAAAATCTCAGCAGGTGCCATCATAGTGGGCTGTGCAAACTGTATCTCCGCCAAACCCTAGTAATTATTTAGACCAGTCAGCCTCTGTATGTGCTTGACAACAGAGTCAGCATTCACTACACCACTTCAAATTGTTTGTTGGATCTTATTGTTAGGATTGAGACATTCATAACTGGGGGCTAAATCCTTCATTACACAGTTTGTCAAAGTCCTCAAGCAATACGGTATTTGAAAAAGAACAAGCAGAATTAGAGTTCTATCGAGAGCTCTTAGAAAAAGAGAGAAAGAAAAGAAAGAAAGAAAGAAAAGAAAGAAAAGAAAGAAAGAAAGAAAGAAAGAAAGAAAGAAAGAAAGAAAGAAAGAAAGAAAGAAAGATCAAGGATATCTAAAAGACATGTTACTTTATGACCAAATAGTGATAGCTCTTTTTTTTAATCACATGTCAATCAGATCAACAAAAGTACACAATATATAAATTTCTTTTAACCATAAACTTCTTTTTAAGAATACTGTATCTTTGAAAGCCATTTTTCAAAACATTGTCTTTCCTACAAACAAATAATACCTATCACTTATACTGATATTTTGTTTGGTTGCAACTGATATATGATTTGGGGAAATATATAGTGATGTTAGGATGAAACAATTACCAGATAAGGCTCCTATAATGACTATTTCATTTCAATGTATCTTGGTAAATATCATTGTATCATAACCTCATTAAAGTTGTGAGAGTGGAAAAATCCTTTATAAATATCAAATTTAATGATTGGCTACTAGAAATTTCTTTTCTTAATTATAGTTGAATCAAAAAGAAAAGTGGAAATTTCTTGTATTTCAGAGGAATTCTGGAGATTTCTTCCTAGTTGTCAGTCATGTCCACCATGCCCTCAAACATAAAGCTTGTACAGCCAGCTGCATAGGTCTTCCTTCATGCTTTTAAAATAGTAGATCAAAGTTTCTTTTCAATGGAGCATAAATCCAAAGAAATTGGGCAGTCTCTGAGAGATAGAATATTTAATGCACACCAAGTGAATTATACTCAAGAAAAGCAAAGTACTTCACAAACAATGGTTTATGACTTTACCTTCCTCAAGTGACCATTTACTCTTTGAATTACCCAATTACCCCAGTGTCAAGACACTGCAGCCTGTGCAATAGCTTGAAGGCTCTCTCTCTCTGAAAGGGTTTGCTGATTATTTTGTTTTCTCTCCCTTAATCAAAATTTATTTCTCACTTCACATATTAAGCTGGACTGAATACAACCTTCTTCAGCATTTCATTTTTGGGAGCATTTTCCAGGTACTGTTTCTTCTTCCCATGGGCAGGTTTCATGACTTCACTTCCTTTCTGACTATTGTGCTTCCTTGTGCAGATGTTTTGCTAGAGGTCATATTTCTCCAAATTCAACTTCTGCTGTCACCTTTACTTTTTCCCATCTATCTTCTTAGAATTTTTTATAAAACAATTTATTAGTAAATTATTCCCTGAAGAAAAATGGAGAATGTGAAAGCCAAGTGACCTATAAAAGATAACAAATCTGAGCTCAAACTATGATTTGAATCTATAAGGTTGCTGGATGGTGTGCCATAGCCTGTGTGTGTTTGTGTGTGTTTGTGTGTGTGATTGCTTATAAACAGGGGCCAATATCTTCTACCTCTTTTTTCTAACTTAAAAACTTGCATTTCTCTATCACAGTTTTTTTTTTTTTTTTTTTTTTTTCTGGGCTGATGTTATTGATTTCTGAGATTTCATTTCAAACACTGTATAAGAGACCATCCTTTCTTGGGACTTAAATTTCACAATTCAGCCATTCCTGCGTCACAGATATGCAGATTTAACAAATTGTCTTGGCCCCCTGTAGTTTCTAATTATTACAGTTTATGTGATTTAAATTAAACTGTGGGCCTCAGCCTGCCATAGGGAGAGAGGGAGTATAGGATTTCCACTTTGGCATTTTGAGACCAGGGAAGAGTAGGTTTCAAGCCCAGTACAGCTTAAGACAGGGAACAAATCATCAGAGTTGAAGAAAGTTGCATCAGTCCCGGGAGAAAAACTCTTTGTAATTAAGCTAGTAGTCCAACAGTAACAATAAGTCTGAGGAAGAATTGCTCTTTTTTTGTATCCTGAGTGACTGTAGCCTAAGGTGTGAGCAGTCATGATGCAAAACTCTTCTTAGGGTGAAAAATAAAGAACTGCTGAACAGGAGACTATCAACCTGCCTGCACTGAAAACCTATGATTCATAATAAGATATAAATGCATCTAAATATTTCAGTACAATATTTCCTATTGAAATGTATGCAACATGTAATTTAACACGTCCTCCCAATTCCATTTTTGGTGATATGGTATCAAAAACCAGAATGTTCCTCCTGCCCAATAATGACAAATTCAATGGTATATTACCTCAAATTGGAGTGATATTCAATATCATATACTACAGCATTCTCTTTCTCTGCCCTTATTCTAATCCTTCGATCCTGTCCACAACAGTCCCAGCATTGGAATTGTCTACCTGAAACATGAACACTTCCAGTGATGTACATTACCTTTCACACAGTGACATATAGTAACACTAAATGGCCTGTTATTTCAAGAGAAGAGTAAGGTGAAGAAGGTATGGCTGGGAAACAGTACTCCATATGATTCACATGGATTATTTTATCAGTTAAAAAAAAAAAAAGATGATTACTGCTTATGAGCAATCAGATGTATCATCATAAAAAGATGGCCACCATTCAGATTTAATGAATGCTTAAAATTCCTTTTGGTCCCCACACACCACTCCACCCTCTTCCTGACTTATCTCACTGCCAAGACATTATCAGAAGATATTCCTACTTAGCATCTATATTGCTTTCTCACAGAGTTCCTATATTTTCCTTTATGAGATGATTTAAGGTGAAGTTTGTGCAAAGTTGTATTTTCCAACAACCAAATTATTTCCTTTGCTCATTCAATTTAGCATCTAAGATTTCTCATGTTATACCTACTAACTTTGCTGTCTAATGAACTCCACAGATAAATATGTGAGGATGCCTTTACTGTTGTTTTCATGGATTATAATTTACTAAACTGGGAAGAGATTAAAGTTTCTACCTGGCAGTATTGAATAGATGTCCCATACTTTTATTGAAAACCAGCAGTACTTGATTTGAAATTGTCCAAAAGAAATGACTCAACATGATGAGTAAAAATGAAGACATCTCCTTCTGCATGGGAAAAGATTCCCAGGGAAGTGGGAAAGATCAAGCTGGTTAAGAAAGATGTTTTGCCTGACCAACAGAGGATAGGTCAAGGCAACAACGAAGGCTACAAAGTTACAGGGAAAATTCTGAAGAGAAGAGAGCCCAAGACCAGGAATCTGAAAATCTGAGTATAACGTTGCCTAAATCTCTGGCGGATGACCACACCAGTTAGGCACCAAGGAACACTACATGTACCCTAGTAAAGGATAACAGAACATCACTGAGATTTGAGCTGCCACCTGAGAATGAGTCCAACCAAGTTAATTCCCTGCTAAAACCAATAAGCAAACAAAAAATAACACTTGTCAGAGGAATAGAATTTAGTTTCCACAAAATAACAATCACAATATCTAATAAATGATTTAAAAAAAAGTAGTTACACTTTCTAAGAGAAAAAAGACCTTCAAGGAGACCAAACTTGAGTTGACCCAGATGAGAAAATTATCAGTTAAAGATTTTACTCAGCTATTGTAGCAATTCTTAGTGACATAAAAGGGAATATGCATATAGTGAATGAAAAGTATATCTGAGTTGTTCAGTTGAGAGCAAGAACTAAGGGAATGATTTCAAACAGACCATCAAAGTAAGGAGAAAGTGAAGCCTCAGATAGGAATTAGATAATAGGAGGTGGGTAAGGCAAAAGGATTTATATATATATATATATGTGTATATATATATGTATATACTTATATATACATATATATTTTTAATATTCAGATTATTTGAAATTTAAATATGAATTGTGAAAATAAAGTAAGCTTTGGAGAGGAAAGACTATAGATTTCCTGGGTGAACAACTTAAATTCAAATTGCAAAACAAATTAACATCACACTGTTTAATTAAGATATACGTGCAAAGAGAAACCCATAGCCAAGTACCCAGAAAACTGTGTTTCAGGGTGAAGTAAACTGAAAGAAAGATGGGGAATATATATGCAATTTTTTCCCTTAGCTTTTGTTATCTTGGATCTAGCTGATGGGTCAGGCAGGTGTGGGGGACTTTTATTATTAGTTGGGTAACTGATGTAAAGTATTATAAAACATAGGATGACACTCTCAGGTACCTTCTAGGACTTTTAAATTTGTTGGTATGCTGTGATATTTCTTATACCAAGGGAATGGCTTTTGCTGGAAATTATTTCCTGCTTCTTGAAGATGGGAATGACAGTCATCAAGATTGGCTCTCCAGGAACATAACAATTATTATAATCAAAGTTAATTTATCTACAGTCCTTTAGTGTGTTGGCTTACAAAGCAAAACCACACACACACACACACACACACACACACACACACACACACAAAGACATTCACTTGACTGACTTTTCAGCATATAGATAAATTGTCTCAGCCTGTGTTCCCCACAAAGCAGAGCCCGATACAGAGACTTATGATCATGACTTTATTTAGGGTTGTAATATTCCAGAAACAGGAGTGAAACCAAGGACAGTGAGGAAGGAATGGCAGAGAGCAAACACACATGCATGTTATGAAGTAGCCACCCCAGGCTAGCAAGCAAAAGTAACTGCTAGTTTCACAGTTCCATGTTTCAAATGAACTTCACTGACTTTCTATAAATAGAGCATCCTTTAAAGATAATAATAATAATTAATAATAATAATAAAAGTAATTTTTAAAATTAATTAAAGATTTAAATTGGTTCTATTTCCCAAATATATAATGTTTAGCAATATCCACAGATCTTCAGGGAAGGACAGGGTAACAGTTATGACATATAATTGATGGTATTGTAGAGTCCTTCCCCGATTTGAACAGGCCTATTCTTGAAACAATTAGTTCTGTATCTGTCAACTACATTAAAACTAGAAACTGGACTGGTGACAATAGTTTTTTACTCACGTTGATCTACATCCTAGTTTACTCTCTGTCCATCTATCTCACCCTTAGGAATACTATAATTTATTAGCCATGTATCCCCGTAGATCAATGCACCCTGATTGCATTTCTAGGTTTTCTATACTTGATGGTTAAATATTGCTATGTGGCCTCTTCCATTCTGGAATCCCACAGTTCCCAGTAATGTCCACAGAACCATCACTCAGTATGAACCCACACAAGACAAGGACCACCAAGATTCTTGCAGAGGCCAGTGCCATCACCAGAATGCTTTAGTGAAGGTATGGTCTTTGGATCTCCCTAGAAATATTTGCCAAGTGCTGCATTCTCAGATCTTACATGGTAAGATCATTTAAACATTCTCACATCCTTATGCTTTTTGACCACATTCTCAATACTAGGCCAATAAAACTCTAACATCTTGAACTTATTTACTATAGGCCACGTCAAGCCCAAGCTTCAAGGACCCATCCCCAGAAATTATTATCGGAAGGCTCTAGACACACTCACACACACACAGGCACACACACACACACACAAACACACAGCCATCTCATAGGTTCCTTCAGAAAAAGACCAGTGAAAGGAAAAGGGATTGTGACAAGGAAGAAGGGGCAGGGATCTCCGTCACTTATGTCAAGTGTCTAGAACAATGACTGACACATGTCAGATGCCCAGTGGATCCTTTTCAAACAATAAATGAATTGGTATTAAAGGAGAAAACCAATGATACAAAATTCCTGACCAAATATATGGTTATGGTTTTAAAATTACTCTGAATTTGTATCACTTTGGATATATATATTTTTAAAGTAATATATTGATTTTATTTTAAAATGCCAATGTTTATAATACAATAGAAGTTATATTCTATACAATTATTTAAACTTTGACAATAATATACATATACTACTAAAAAAAGAATCCCTAACGTTATATAGTTTGGGCAGTATGTTAAAGAGGATAGGATCAAAAACATTTTGAAATGACTCATGGAGAAAATATTGATCTTCAAAACGCAGTGGCGTCCATGAAATCCATGTAATCTTTCATTCAGTGCTGAGGCTCCCTTTTGTAGCTGGCAATGTGATAGGCGTTGGTTTTGTAGTGATGAGCAAATAGGACTTGGCCTCTCTCCGGCAGAGTACCTGGTTCAAAATTACACAGTTATTGTATCAAAATGCTCT